>NC_081250.1:118039935-118339935 GCF_030490865.1 Poecile atricapillus | reverse complement strand
GGATTTCAAAGCCAGGTAAGCATTGAAAGCAGAAAACCAGAGATTTGTAAAGGACAAGTGGAACCTTGGAACTGGGGATGAGGATTTTAAATGGCCTGGTAGCAATTGGGTGGAAAAATAATTCAAAGTTTACAATGTGCCACAATTGCATATGAGGCTGCTTCAAAAGAATGAATTGCATTCTGGGATGTTTTAAGAACACTGTTGGCTGTAAGACAGAGGAATGAAATTATTCTGCTCTACTTGCCATTGGAGAAGCCTCATTCGAAGTACTGTGTCCAATTTAGGGTGTTGCATTTAAAGACAGATGTATACCAAGTGGAGATAGAAGAGAGCACCAGGAATGATCAGCCAAGGAGGAAAGGCTGAATGAAGTAGCCTTATTTATTTTGATAAAAAGGAAAAGCAAGAAAGAAGGCTGATAATGACCTCTGATCTCATAAAAGTTTTTTTGTAAAAGAAGAAGTGGTCAATCATCCCCTGAGTCCAAGAGAGGGAGGTCTAGAAAAAATAAGCTTGTTTCTCAACAAATTATATTTGAATTATATATAAGGGAGAACAATCTAGTAATAAGATTTATGAAAGCATTAGAGCAAGATAACAAGATACAGGTCAGATTTCCATCAGTGAAGATTTTTTAAAGACTATTTAGGCTTAGGTGTGGTGGGTTAGGTGCAACTGAACCTTGTTCTTTGAAAGGTTATGAAGAAGCTGACCTCTAAATGTCTCTTCCATCACTGAAACTTCAAAAGGGTGAATTCCATCTTTCCCTTTCTCTGTGCAGTGCTGTAATATGGGGGTTCAGAGGTGGTGCAAGTAAAGACAATCATTTAATTTTAAAGAAAAAGATCTTTTGCCATGTGTGCTTCAAAGATGCTGTCTCTTCATGACATCATAAATATTGACAAGAAATTTGAACCAGGACAACAAAAGCTGCAAGATTAGGAGCTGGAAGAGATTTATAATCCATATTCCTAGAATCTGAGAGTCTGAATTCCTCCTGTTTGCCTAATGTTTATCTGAAACAACAATTAAAAATATATCCTGATGCTGTGATATTGCCATTAGTGTTTCCAGTAGAAAAACAAAAAATAATATCAGTCCTTTGTGAGGGGATTTGGGCATGAATTACATGAACTTTTCACACTGTAATGTAAGACTACTTCACCTTGCCCCCCACCTCCACCGATAGTCCTAATGGATTTATTGAATTTGAAAACCAAAGTTTTCAAATGAGATTAAATCATGCAAAAAATACACCTAAGATGACCATACCAGCCAAGTAAAATTTAAAGGATGGCTTTCTATGGCAGGGATCTTCCACAAGAAAATCTCCACCTTTCACAGGATACATGACCACGTGACTATGAAAAGACAAACTTAAAAATATTTCTCTTCTTATTACTGAGCAGACAAACATGGAATCTCTGACTCAGCACAATAAAGGCTTTTTCCAATCAACACAAACTAATGATTAGGAAGGCTTGGAAAGCGTCATGTAGGATTATTCTGAAAATTGCTGTCTGAGGACGCCTTAATGGGGATATGACTGGTTTGGAATAAGGATGTGTAAGTCCCTATCGATTTTCATCAAGGTGGCCCAGGCCTGTTTATCCTCCTGCTGTATGTGATGACATGCACTTCAGCCTAGGTGAAAATGCCCTGTCCATCTCCTAGAAAAGCTTAATAATTTATTTTTAGCCCAACTCATTCTGGACTTGTGCACAGTGCTCATTCCCTGCACCTCACAGCCGCCTCTTAAAGCAGCAGTACTGCACACTTCAAACAGCTCTGCCTGACACCCTCCTGTTTTTCATTATATTGTTGTGCTAGGTTTTCAAAACAAAAGAAAATGAAGAATCGATATTGAGGATGTTTGGGAGAAATATCATGACCTTGCTTACAGCTGGTACAATTCAGCAACCAAGCTGCAAAGGCAATTTCACACCACCAAGGTAAGGACACAGAGGAAAAAATTTGCTCATGACATGACTGTCCTATAAGATGTTAGGCTAAATATATATATAAGGTGCTGGTAAACTAGCAGCATCTCATTAGCTTTCTTGTCTATTGCAGTTTGGAGTCAGTCTTTGCTCTATGGTAATGTATATGGCATAGTAAGACAATGTTTCCTGCTTTTTTGTCTGTTAAGGAGTTTACGGCTCTGTTTTATCAGACCAGTATGATGCTGCACTCCACCAAGAAATGGCTCATGTCACACCTGAAATCATTGTGGGCTGAATGAGGTGAAGTCAGATGGTCTCACTCCTCAGGCTTTCCATTTTTCTCTTGCTTGGTTTTCTACCTGAACAGGCAGTCCTATATTTAGCTTCAGACTGTAATCATCAGTTCTGTATCCAGATTTTTGAGCTATTAGGGTGCAGCTGGTGTGTGACTCAGCAGTTCTGCTTGCAGTAGGTTTGGAGGATCAGTTCCACTGTAGCTGAAGCTGTCCTGTTTGTGTTGTTTTCAGCAGCATCCAGCTGCTGTGCTGCCAGGGATGCCATCACATTCGTCCTGCACTGCTGTTGAAGCCTCCTGAAATCTGAATTACCTCTGTCTTTATCCCCACTGTTTCTTTTAAAGCATAGTATACAGTACTGGGAAGTACCACTCTTGCTCCTGAAGAGAGGACCTGCTGAAGACCCAGAAATCAGAAGCAGGTGAGCATATCTGAACTAGGCAGGATAGTTTGGGATGGCAAAACTCAGCTGCAGGGAGGCACGTACAGTCTCACACCCAAACTTCCTCCTTGCATCAAATTAAAGTTCTGAGTGAAGAAGAAAACAGACTGGCAGCTTTGATAACTATAAGGGGCTGGATAGTTCCAACTATGCAGACAGAAAAGCTTTTTCACATTGCTAAGTTCCCACTCTCTGAAATCTGTAAGTTTTCATACTCTGCTTCAGCTTTTTTGCATCAAACTACTGCTTTGCAGATCATATGGGCACTTTCCCATGCAGGTTCTCCCTTTCTATGGGGATTTTTAAGGTTTTTTTCTTCTGTACCAAAGGACCTGACATTCTGTAGTCTTTTTTGAAATAATTTGGTGGCTTGGGATGACTAGGACCATTTGATTAGATGTAGACCTTAGGTTTTGTCTGCAGATTATAAAATTGGATTAAGAATTTCTAGATTCCATGAAGTTACTTCTCAACCCACATGATCCCTCAATCTCCCTGTCAGCGTTTTGAAAATTTAATAATTATCAGAACCTCACACTTTATGTCAGTTTCTGGACTAATCAATGGTGTCTTCTATAATGCAAGATTAGAGAGCAAGCAATATTCACGTACCATTACAGGGTAATAGGTTCTAAAATTCAGAGACACCAGGTTACCTTTCTTTTCCCCATGAATCTGGCTGTTCTTTCAGATCCAGGCCCCGACTATGCTCTTGCTGATAAGATAAAAAGGTCCAGGTCATTTTTCTCTTTCCCTTAGTAGCCAGGCAAAAAAATACCTGTTTATTTTCTTACACTCCAAAATAGCCTCAGATTGTCACCTGGGAATGAGTGAATCATCCCTGGCCCGTGCTACCTTCCAGCTGTGTCCAGCATTGCTGGTGAGAGAACCTGACTGAAACAGCAGCGGGATATGCCAGTGACTCGACCGTATGGACACACACCTGGCCACGCTGTGTCTGTCTGCTTTATTAGGACAAACATAGCCTGGGGGAGCCAGAGATGGCGGATCCTGAGATATGCAGATACCAGGAGGCCAGCAGGAGAGAGGAACCCACAAATCTTGAGGAAAGGGTGCACGTCTATATAAAAATACAGACACGCATCTGTTACACAGCATATGAGGAGTGGTAGCAATAGGCACACAGTGGCATGAGCATTAGCTTTGCTAAAAGCCACAGGAGATACAGAGGGTCCTCAGCAGTAATAGGTTTTGATTTGCATTTTGTAGAGCCAGTGCTGTTGTGCCCTCAGTGTTCTTTGTACTTATACCTGTCTTGGCAACCAAGCAGAATATACTCTCATGCTCTAATTGAGCTCTCATTTTACTACACAGGCATCAGAAATGCTGGAATACCCTACAGTGCGAGCAGGAACTGCCTCATAAGAACATACTGGCTCTAACTAGAGGTCCCTTTAGTCCATTTCTCTGTCTCTCATAGTCCCCCATAGCAGATGCTCAGGGAGTAGCAGGGCACACATCATATCACCCAAAGACAGCAGCTGAGCAAATCTGGGACAAGAAAGACTTGAATGAAAAATTGTGTTCATCATTTTTAGAATTTGGGCTTCATCCCTGTGCTCTGGCAAAGGAAAAGAGTTTTCTGTTTACGTGCATCACATCACTCCTGCCGTAAAAGCAAATGGCTCCTTCTGGCCTGTTGCAATGAAGAGCAGAAATGGCACCATCCAAAACAAACTCTGCTTATAGACCCCCACAGTTCTGCCCCTCCACAAGCCTGGCATGGCACAGCTCTTCAAAAGCCACTAAAACAAGAGAGAGGCCTTGCTTTTTGACTGTTTTGAAACAAGATTTATAAGAGTGTTTGGGTCATGTGGCACCTTCAAATCTGGGGATCACCCAGTCCATGTATGAGGCTGGATAGAGAGCATCCTCCCCCAGCATGCTTTACCTCCAGCACAGCCCAAACAAGGAGCCCCCCATGCACATAGATGTCTCTTGCTCAGTGTGTGGATATCACACATCTCTGTGTGGCCCTAGAAAACCTTGCAGTTCTTGGCTCCTCTGCAGCAGCCCTGTGATACAGTCCTGCTATCACCTTGTGGGCCCCAGCTTTCCCATGGTTCTGGGGAGCTGATGGCAGGTCTGCCATCACAAATGGAAGAGGATACCTGGGAATGGCCCATCCACTTTGAAATAGTCTGGTTTTTTCTCAAAAACTAGGAGTAAACAGAGCAGGCCAAAGAGGCTTGTATGAATATGCAAGAGCTTCTGCTACTACAGCCTGAGCCCACCCTTGAGAAGCGTGTTCAACCAGCAGAGGAGAAAGCAGGCAGGAAAGTGGGTGAAGAAAAGAAGAAAGAAGGTACTAATGGAAAAAATCAGTTTCCTAGGGCCTAATGGCAACAGCGTGTTTACACAGCTAAACATGAACTTTGGGTATCCTCCTGTAACATGTCAGCCCCACAAAAGAGCATCAGCAATTTAACAGACTTTACTCTTTGTCTCATTTTTCCTCTCCTTTTCATATGAGTGATCCTCAAGTTTTGCCAATAATGTGGTAAAAGGGAACCACATCCCACATAGAAGTAGCTCTTGCCCAAACACATATGTGCAGAGAGTGTTTTCATCTATGTGTGCTTTTCTGCTGTGGTTGCTCACTGGAAGATTTGTGCTATAACAGCACAATTTTGAGCTTTATCTCAGCTTCAGTAAGCGGAATGCTGCAAACCTTCAAAAACACCATAGATTTGAATCTGCCTCTGCACCTTCCTGACAGTTTCACTATCCCCCAACGCAGCATATTTGCAAGAGCGTGTGGTGACAGGACAAGAGGGTATGGCTTCAAACTAAAAGACATTAGGAAAAAATAATTTATTGTAAGGATGGTCAGGTACTGGAAACACTTGTCCAGAGAGACTGTGAATGGTCCGTGCCTGCAAGTGTTCTAGTTCAGGTTAGATGGGGTTCTGATCAACCTGGTCTAGTGAAAGGTGTCCCTGCCCACAACAGAGAAGCTGGAACTAGATGAACTTAGAGGTCTTTTCCAAGCCAGACCACTCTGTGATTCTATGATCATTCCCACAGCTCACATCATACACATAGCCAGTACTAATTGTCTCACTATAACAAGACAGGCATTGAAGAAAACAGCAAAAATTACAGAAGGTAGGTCTAGAGCCTGCCAGGTGCAGTCCTGTGGCTGAGAGGGTGGCTCAATTTGTGCTGGAGGTTTGCAAGCCCCAAGTGTGTGCCACATCATCTTACCCAGACTTGGAGCAGAGAGCCAGGAGCACTTTTTTATCCCCATTGTCATTGAAAATGGGATAGTTTGATACAACCGTGCTGCGATGCTTTTGTGTCAGAAGGCTCATCTCTCGTGTGTGCCCTACAGCCCCTGTTACACTTGTGATTTCCACCTCTGAGCACGGGCTGGGTGTGGGGAGGGACAGCCTTTTGCATGCCCTACATTTTGCCATCCTGGATTTCTTGCCATCTTGGCCCTACAGCATGAAGTCATGATGCCTGCAGTGGTTTCACACCATCCCCTGGTGGGCTCAGGCTTTCTCCTCTGAAAGAAGTGCATATCCTGGAAGAAAAGAAATACAGGCACCTGCTTAATATCAGTGCTTGGCTGCGAGTGCTTCCTTGGATGCTGTCAGCCCCACTCAGTGAGGTTTGCCTCCCCACAGTCAGAATCTCTGTGCAATGCTGAGCCCTTAGCTCCACCCGGCTTTAGTCTTCCCTATCCCCTGTGCTCTTTATGCTCTCAACTGTCTTCTCTTTCTTTTTTCTTTCCCTGCCTCTCCCCATTTCCTTTTCCTTTGGGACTTCTCCCCTTCAGGCTTCCTGTCTCCCCTCCAAGCCGGCACTTCCGACAGCAGGAATTTCAAGATATGGCATTCTCATACATTTTGTATTAGCTCTAGGGGCTCTTAAGCCTTCTGACATCACGGGGTTACACAAACTAGCAAGCACTGTAGTCCAGGAAAGCACCTGGAAGTAAGAGAAAAGGAGGGGGGAAATTAAATGCTTAGCAACAGGAATGCCACACTTTTGAGGTATTAACTAGCTGTTCATTCAGTCGCAAGGGGTTATTGCATTAAAAACTCACGTTAGAATTGAGCGGGAGACAAAAAACACTTGCTGGCTGAAGGCTGAGGATAAACCCAGCATTTCTTTATCACTGCCTAGGGTAAAGAAAAACCTTAATTACAATACTTGTCTTTGAATAATATTTCAGTCATAACAGGACATTTCTCAGATTCTGCATGATAAGTGCATTAATATTTATTCATTTTCTATGACCTTTAGATAATTCCTAAGGGTCCTATTTTGCTAGCATTGATGGTTGCTTATTTTTTTATGCTTCTCCTGTACAGTGGTCCAAAGCTTCATCACCATATATCAGCATCTTTCTTGTCTTTGAAAACCTATTCCTGTGAACAGGGTGAAAAAAAAAATGTGGTGCTGATTTTATTCTCAAACCTCAAAACTGGTATTTAGGACTAGAGACTTTCTGCTATGGTAGATCCTGGTGGACCTCAGACTTAGTACAGAGACTTACAGAGTACAAAAATTTATTCCTGTAGAAACTGTCGGGACTTGGAAAGACTTGCAGTCACCCTTTTTTCACTAGTTTTCTTTTCAGTCTCAAATTTTTGTCATTCATTGGTGTGTAGTTCTCTTTGTCAACATGAATACACATCCAGCTTGCCTTACACAGGAGGGCTGCTCTGGAGACTACAGGAGTAAGGCTATGTCCCTTTGATTTCACTATTTTAAAACATGTACTTTGCACTTCTAACAACTTAGAAATGCTTTCTACACTCTAAAAACTTCTTAAAATACTTAGAATTTGCCTTATTCACCCACTGACATTCAAACTTAAGGGAATTTGTTGAATTTTTATAACTTGCAATATGGCCAAGTGAACATTCTTTTTCAGTGTTCAGGCCACTCTCTTTTCAAAACATTTGCTTTCTATGAAAAAGTTAGTATTTCAAATTACATGAAACACTGTTGATTTCCAGTTATAAAAATAGGGCAGAGAAGACTCAATATTCAGATGCTGGCACCTGGCCAGTGGATTTTGATGAACTCATTTACAAATTGCATTTTGAGCAAAAATACTCTTGTATTAAAAAGTATGAGCTAGATAAGATCACCATCTTCTCAAGTTTACAGACTAAGAAAAATCTGTAATTCTTCACCTAATGTCTGAGTGCATACTTACAAAAAAAGAGCACTCTAAATTTCTAGAAGCAAGTACATTTGAATGAGACTATGTCTCTCCTTTTTGGTATGCCAAAAACTGAACTCCTAATCATACTGTTCAGTCTTTGGGGATAAAAATGCAATTCTGAGAAGAGTGTAAATGCCCTTTATGCAAAGAAAAGTCTCTTATCTGCAGTAATTTGGTGAATAGGCTCTGTGATGATATCTGAAGTGCTGTGCTTCACCCACAGAAACTCTGCCTCGAACCTTTAGATTTTTGGATCAGTAATTTACAGAACTGGAGCGATAGCCAGGCAGAGAAATGCCAGGGTGGGACATCTACTTGTATATCAGTGGATCACAGTCTCTCTTTCAACTAAACAATTTAGAAAAACAAAAGACACTATCTTTCTGGATGGTTGTATTTCTTTCATAAGCAACGTCAGTAGATAAGGGTGTATTTCTGTTCTCAGCTAAGGAGAATTTTATCATGCAAAGGCATCAAAATACTATCTAGTCATGCACTTGTCCCAGTGGAAAAAAAGATTTTCAGAAGCTGAAAGAGAAAAATGAAGCAGCCTTAGTATTTAAAAATCTTCTATTGACAATACAGGACAATAGTGACATGTTAAATACTGGCTTTGGGGTTTTTGTAAATACAAAAGATACAAATCTTAGAATCCAAATTAAATTCACCTACATTTACAAACCAATAAGAAGCCAGACTAGTTGTGAAGATTTCAATGAGGAGTATTCAAAGAGGCAAGAAAAATTGCCTTTTGCTTAAAACAGGCAGTAGTGTAAAGCCTACTTTGTACTTTGTACATGTCCTTGGATTTATGATCTGATTTTTAGCTATTAATATTCACAGGACCTGGAGAAGTTCCTTTAGAAACTGGAGCGGTCACTGTTCCCACATCTTAGGCACTATATCGATCAAACCCATTTCCAAGACAGCAGTCCCAAATCCCTCCCAGAGCTTGGAGCCCAGATGCCTCAGAGCACTGAAATGATGGATCTCTTCCTGGGAAGAAATTACTGGAGCATAAACACTGTGAACACCGCCCTAGCAGTGTACCAATCACTGGTCCTCTATCTGGAAATGGATTCAATATATTTGATTGTTTCAGAGCATCTTATTTCAAAGACAAACACAAGACTGCTCTCCCCAGTATGTGAGGAAAAAAATTCTGGCTGACACAAGTAAACATGTTACACCTATCATGGGTACAAATATCACAGTATTTTTCTCACTAGGAATAGTCATGCCCTGGATCCCAGGTAGGAGTACCCTGATGAGAACCTACCTCAGTATGATATAGCATTTGGGACTGAGAGCAAACATGCTTCACATGTAGTACATCCATGCAGTACCTCCTTCCTTTTAATCATGTGGAAATCTGAATTCACAGCCACTGTGAACATTAAAGGGAGGTGAAAATCCATCATTAACCCATGCACTGGCTTTCTCCTGGCTATACTGATGAAGGATAAACACAGCAACCTTGTCTAATATTTTATTTTAATTAGAGTAAAAGTAAACTGTAATAAGAACACAACACAGGGAATTAACAGAAAATTAAACAAGTTCTATGTGTGAACCTGCAAAAACACTCTGAGGCAATTTGAATTCTTCATCAGGCTGGGGACTGTACACATTTTTCCTTCTTAATTTATTTTATTGAGTGCTCATGTTTCATTCCTGAGCAGGCCTGCTTGTATTGATTCGATCTCATGTTCAGTGAAGTGTGTGTGTGCAAATGTCTAATAGGAGCAAAGACCTGAAAGTTAAAATGGTCTTTCTCTGGCCAGACCACACACCCTTGGAGATTTGCCTGGCCCAAAGAGGATGTTATTGCACAAATGGCACAACCTCTTTTTGAAGCCTAGAGGGGAACTCATGAAACAACCTTTGTGCATTGCAACTGAGAAAAGCTCTAATTTGTACTGCTTATCTCTGATCCATGCACAACAGATCTGAGAGGAAGATTTTGCCCTTAATTTATTCCCTGGTGTCTACACATTTTGAGTGTGTTAGATCAATGAACGATGCTACATTCCATATGTGCCACAACACGTAAACCAAGCTAGGTGCACTGAAGATGAAGAGGCAGCATCAACTTTGAACCTCCTGTTTGCAAAACAACTTTAAACGTTAGGCAGATGAGTTTGCAAAATGAATTAATTAGCAATAAAGACCAAAGGCACGCTCTATGTGAATAAACAACATAGATTTAGATCTTAGTTAAAACTTGGTGAATGTCAACTAATAAGGAGGTCTGTAGAGTCTGTCAGGCTTTGCAAATCCGGCTTTTCTGAAAGGAAAAGTATTACTGCTCACAGGAGAAAATGCCTGTAATAAGTTTTGAATCTGTGTGGTGGAGTGAGACCTGCAGCTCAAAGAATCATCATCTTTAGATTTCTGTGAGAAAGATCTTTTTATAGCTTTTTTTTATTTAGCTAGGGTTTTCTCCTGGGAGGGCAGGAGGGCGTTAGCTCAAGAATTCACTTGATAGATTTCAGATCAGCAGCTAATCTGTCACTTCACGAGGTGACAATGACAGGAGGGAAAGACTTCCTAATTTATTCATAAAATACTTTATCTGTCGATTCCATTTATTTAGTTCATTCTTCATAGGTAAAAATATTGAAAAAAGGAAATTAATCCTGACCTTGGAGGTGAGAAGTGGAATGCTGATAACTCCAGCTCTGGGGGCATGAGTAGGCCAAGACTTTTCTCACCCAAGAGTGTAAAAAACATGATAGACTGATATTATCTCATGCATTTTACTCCTTGAATTCTTATTGATACCACAATACCACAGAAGCTTTACTGACTTATTTACAACAGTTACTGGAAGCTCATATTCGGTATAGCTAGTCACAGCCTCGTTTGTTATTTTGGCATAGCATAAAAATGCATGTGGTACATTTTGTCTGCCATTGTACACTTGCTGCCAATGAAAAGATTACATCATGTCAGAAATGCCAGAATTTTCTGAAGGAATTCTTTATAAAATGAAAGAATTCATATATATTTATCAGTGAGGTGCAGCTTATTTTTAAGTTCATCACAGTCTGGAAAGAATTATTATGTGATTTGCTGGGCAAAGAGTCTGAGCAGCAAGAATTCATTGGCCAAACCCCAATATAATTTTCTTCTTTGATAAGTGTTGAAAAAGCACTTAGAATTTAATTTCACTAGAACTCTCGTGTCCTTAAATCTTAGGTGATGCAGCATACTATTTATGGAGGACACTATGATACTGTGCAATTATATCTTGATTTCACAATAGTAATATGGAAGAGGTTTTTGTTGCTAAAAGTTAATTCTTCATAACAAAATAGAGCCTACTTATGTAGCCACTTTGAGCCACTTTTAATTGAAGACTTTAATTTTAAGACCTTTTTATCCCCAACCTCAGATGCAATCCTTACTAGACATTACAGGAACACCAAGTCTGTGCAAAAGGAGGTATGAAGATTCAAGAACCATCCTTCAGCTAATGGAGTGAGTTAGATCAGAAATTGAACACCTTATTTACTGATCTAAATGATCTTCTGAGGTGGTATTTTTTCCATCCCTGGAAAAAATTGAGGTCAGGTTGGGTGAGTCTCTGAGCAACCCAGCTGAAGTTGTCCCTACTTAATGCAGGAGGAAGTGGAGGAGATATTTAAATGTCCCTTATGAATGAAACTGTGATGCTATGAGTGTACTTCACTTAATATGGTCTTTAGAGATATTCCCAGCCTTTCTCTGCCACATTTCAATTTTCAAAATTCAGACGGTTTGCAGTGATGAAGCATATTTAGTTTGGATCATATAGTTTTTTTACAGCTACCCCAAAACTTATTAAAGAGGAAATCTTGAGAAAGTGATCTCTAAAGAGACCGTAAGATATGCTTTTCAAAGGCATGTCATTTTTTCAAGTTTGAGTTTGTTTTTCTGGGGCTTTTTAGGAGATCTGTAGAAAGTGCATCTTGACATGACAGCGCTTTTTTGTCAGGTGTCACTTTACATCAAAGCATGGATATGTTAATATTTCTCAAAATATGAGAAATATCTCAATATATAACAATATCCCTTTCCTTAATTTCAGTTTTAGAATGGCAAATAGGTTTTTAACTAACATATATTAAAAAAGAAAGAAGACAGCAGCTAGAGGCACGTATTTCTTGTGAAAAAATAGGTTGTTTTTTAAAAACAGCAAAAGATCATTGCACCAGAAAACAGAGAGCTACTGTAAAAAGCAAAGTACGTCACCATGTGAATTTCAGATAAATTCTTCAATTGTTGAGATTTTTGTGTATAAAACATCTCTCTTGAGACATAAAGGAACAGAAAGCAACAATATTTTTTGTAGCTGGTACTGCTCAGCAGCATTGGGGACCAAGAGTTTTCTGTGAAAGCTTCACATTTTTGTTGTGTGGCTTTCAGTTTTCCGCTTTCAGAAAAGAAGGACAGAGAGAAGAGTGCACAAGTTAGAGTCATCCCAGTACCCACCTGGGATACAGCTCAAGTGCAGAGCAGGACCTTTGAGCTGAGAGCTGTTCCCTGATCACACGGTTTAGACAGGAAAAGAAAGTCTTAGGTATTTGCCTTCGTAATTGGACCTCAGCCTGTTGTTACCTTTTTCTTCATCCACCATTGCACAAATTGAGTTTTCTGTTTCCTCAATCTAGTATTTTTCCTTAATTATTTGGTGTGAACCTGAAATATCTTAAATAGCTAGATGGTCCCCAACTCAAATATTTGTCAGGCCCAGGACTCCATATTATATAAAACACATGGGAGCAAATGCACTCAATACTGCCAATATGACTTATGTTCGGCAAGTTCAGTACACACTGACAACCAAGGTTGAAGGAAGATGATATTTCTACCAAGATTAAAGAAAAAAAATTAAAAAAAAAAAAGCAGTTTTAAAGAGGATACAAAGAAATGTGTATTTAAATGTAAGTCATGACTTACTTATTGATTTCTCTACTTGGTTATGCATGAATATGTCATTAGGAGATGTCAGAGCAGAACATCAGTAGACGCTTCATCCTTTGAACTAAGCTAATGGTCACAGTGACTGTGAATGTATAATGTGTGGCTTATATATATATATATATATAAAATATATATATTCATATAAATATATATAAACACTGACATGCCCATGCATGAATGTATGATCAGAGATGTAAATATGTAAATATGCATGTAAATATGTTATCAAGTGTAAGTACATGTATTTACAAATCCATACACGGAAAGCTAATGAAAGAGAAGCAAAACAGCTGAAATTACTTCTACACCTCCATTCACAGGTCTACAAATGTCAGAAAGGGCCACCAGCACTGACCTCATTGCAAAAGCTACTCCACCAGTGGCCAGAGGTCCAAGTGTCCTTATGTCACTGGAAACCAGAATTTTGGAGGAACATGCAGGAATCTAGTTTCCATTAATCTGAGAGACATTTGAGCAGGTAATGACCATTACTGTTAACGCAAATTATGCATGTAGAGCCCTGTGAGACTCCGTGGGGAGCTGTACCATGAAGGCAATGTATTTGTAGGTGTAAGGATCACAATTTAATTAAGAAATTAGATTAATAAAATGGGGCATTGTAACTCTTCTGCATGGGAAAATTATTGTTAGCATCCTAAAAATGGGGCAAAACTCAGTAAACGTCTGGAGACAGAAGGGAGAAATACTAGGCATAGAGAGTGGATTTTTGCAGTAGCAAAGTCACATTTGGGTTACTTTTTCACGGATTTTGTCCTCTGGCGTCTTCAAAACAAATGGTTGAGAGTTCCAGCTATATGCCCCTTCTTCTGCATCTGTTCACAAAACATATTACAGTAAAGATCTCCTCCACCTGAGCAATTTGACACTTCCCTTCTGTGTGGGACACCAGGCAGAGCTGCACAAGAAGTTATGATTTATATATTTTTAAATTATTCAGCAGAACCATTTTGCATTGTATCTGGCTGAGATGGAGTTCCTTTTCCCCCATCAGCCCTCACAGTGCTGTTCTTTGCATTGGTAGCTGGAAAGGTGCTGATAACACATCAGTATTTTGGCTACTGCTGAGCAGCTGGCACAGCATCAGCACTGTTTCCTCAACCTTCTGCACCCCACCAGCAGGCTGGGGCTGGACAAGATCCTGGGCAGGGACACAACTAGGCCAGTGACCCAGATTAACCAAAGGGATAGTCCATGCTCTATGACATTAACTCAAACATAACAACTAAAGGGAAAGGAGGATAAAGGGGGGCATTTGTTATTCATAGTGTTTGCCTTCTGGAGGAACTGTCAGATGTGCTGAAGCAGCCAGACATCACTTGTTGATGGGAAGTAGACAATAAAATTATTAGTCTTTCTTTGTACTTGTGTGTGTGCAAATTTTGGCTTTTGCTTTAGTAAACTGCCCTATCTCAGCTTACAAATAATTTTTTCACCTTATTTTCTCTCGGCTGTTCAGCTGGGAAGGGGAAAAGACAGAGTGGCATGGTGGGTACCTGTTGTCTAGCCATGGTCAGCCCACCAGGCATAAATAGCACACAGACCTAGTCACAGATCTCTCTAGACTGCTGCCGCCAGAGCTTGCCAGAGTGAAGGAAAAAAATAATCTCTTGTGCTTTCGCAGGGTTTTTTCCTAGACATTCCTGCTTCTCTTGGGTGTTCTCTTTGGAGCTGTGTGATGGCCTAAGAAAAGAGGAGCACAGCTCAGAAAATAAAAGCAAGGGCTAATGAGTATAATTTGTAATTTCAGATTTACTAAAAGATGTAAGGAAAAAGAAGTGTCAGTATCTGCTTTGTCCCCACCTGCGGGGCTTTGGCATTAAAACAATTCAAAGAAGAAAGTTTCTAGGAGTGGGAAGAAAACTCATGCTATGTGCAGAAAATGGGTGGGCCTCAGAATGTAACAGATCCAAAATCAGGGTGATTTCTAGTTACATTAGATGTCCCACTTTGCTTTCTAAAATTCTTTGTTCCTGCTTGCAAAGAGAAACTTAATTTATAAAAAGACTGGTTAACCCAAGTCACATTTTGAGTCATAAAAGAATTTTACTCATTTTTTTCTTACTATGTCATCCGAAGAGTGTTGCTCTTGGACCACTTTAGAAATACACTTCTAACTGTTCCTTGCTGAAAAAATGCAAAACACTCACTGTAATATGGAAGTGGGCCTAAGAAACAGAATGATAAATTCTATAATGAGTGATACAAGTAAGGCAGGTGATTTGGTTAAACACAGAAATAATGCATCATGCTGGATTTTCATTTTCCTTGTTTAGGAACTGCATGATTGTGCCAAAAATAATTTTTATTTTTAAATTAGATAAAGAAAACCCCATTCAATTCAGCTTTCAAAATAAGAGTGTTTTACCAGTAGTATTTATATTCATTGAATTCCAGGGTTGCATTTCAGAAACAGTAGGGTACTCGCTTTGATGCTGAGATTAGAAAAATGCCCACTCTTATTTTTTCCAGCACTGAATTGAACATAAAATGCTTTCTGAAGATTCACTTGGGCTTTTTCAGCCAAATTTACTTAAGCATGCCTGTTGATTGTGGAGCTGAGGAAATGAGGAAAGGATGAAGAGTGCTGAGGATTGTTTTCTTCTATGTCTGCAAAGCATTTTTTATCATTTTTCTTTGAAGTGCCTGAAAGTTATCTGGTGTTTGTATTAACTTTTTATATGAAAAGAGAAACTGATTTGTCTTTCTAGGGACCATTTTAAACGTCAGAGAATGTGAAGATCGGGAATGAAATCCACCTGACTAAACAAACCCCAGCACAACAAATGCAGCCACTGGCAGGGTTTGTTTTAAATTCTGACTTCACTCTTGCAATAGTGCTATCCAAATTCACCTCCTATAGAAATGAACACTGCAGCTCCCACTCCAATGAGAGAAATTTCTCTATGCGTGCCTCAAGGTTCCTTCTGACTTATAGTGGCTGGATTTCAGAGCACCATCCATGAGGTAAAATTAAAAAAAAATACAGAAAATACAGGTATAGCATCTTTCATGATGACTAGTTAGGAACAGAAAAAAATTCACTACCTCTGAATGGGTTTTATAAAACTGCAGCAAGTTCTGCATCGGTTTCTCTTGTTGATCCTGTGAGGGAATACAATGCTCAAGTTAGTTTTGCTTTCAGTGAGAGTTAATCCCTCTCTTATTTCAGCCTTAACACAGGGCACCCCAACAAGTTTATTTTAGAATCTCTTAGATTTGTTTGGCCCTAAATAATAGGGGAAATATAACTGAGTGTATGGGATTTTGTCTTTGTAACTCAAATGTCACAGAAAGTCATGAAAGTCCCGACCTTCTGTGCTTGATTTCCTGATGATATATGACACATATGTCTGCCTAATTTAGTGCTTATTAAATGAATAATGTTAATGGTTAAGGAGTATGAAGCCTTAATTAGATTTTGCAAGCAGCAAAGTACTGTAGCAAAAAGAGCTCTTTATTCTATATTTACTGCAAACATACCAGAATGTCACCAATATAATCTGGAAAGACTGAAGCCAATACAGAACCAGTAACATTTGTTAAAAAACTAATGGTTTATGTGTCATTTTGAAAAATTGATTTTGATGTTATTCACAGGTAGAGATTTATTTTTTATTGAGTCTTGAAAATGAATAATTATGGAATACTTTAGATTTAAAAGAAACAACTAAGGACTCTCAGCAGTTTATTTAGAACACTTCCAAGTTAAGTTTCTCAACACGCTTTAAACAAGTTGCATTAGTTTATGTATCTACTTCAGAGTTAGAGTTGTTGGAATGGTGCAAGAAATACACTTGCAATTCAGTCAAAAATGACTGACCATAGATTCACTGCTACTTTTACTGCCACAACAGAAAATATTTCCAAATATTTGTTGCCCAATATAGACAGTATTCAAAACATGGCCTATGACTCTGTAATATTGTCCAAGTTTGTACCTGGAATGCATTGTTTATTATTCACTGTTCATTTGTTAGTCATAACTCATCATCTTTTGTTAAAGTTTCAGTCAGCTAATCAAGAAGCAGAAAATATACTGCATGACCAACAACACCCCACTAATAATGATTAATCAAAATGAGCAGTTCCTGAACAGCAGAGTGACTAAATATGATTCATCTAAACCAGTTATCAAAAACATAAAATACTTATGTATTGACACCAATCAAGAGGGGTTTGTTAATGAGTCATAAACCAAAAGCCAATTTAATTTGAATTTCCTAAGAGCAGTAGTAAATGAGTGTTTTGACACAAAATACTAAATTTAAGTGTCATAATTCTCTTCCTTTAAGTATTACTTCTGCATGCCTTAACATAATGAACTGAGCAATCTACAGTTGGCTGTAGTATTGCCACTGTCTTTTGTGGAATAAGGATTAGCACCTCTACGTGTTTTATTAAAACCACATGCTAGTTAATGCTTCCTTGGCTTGTTTTCTCTGTAAGAAGCTGTAACTTCTTGTTTCCATCTTGGTCCTCACCATTTGGCATTTTATTATATTATTTTAGCAGAAACTCCATTTTGCTGATTGAATGATGACATTTCTGGGGCTGAGAATGTGATCCCATATCATAGTTCTAGTTACACATTTAAATTGACTGTTTTTGTATGAATTCAAACTAAAGAATAATTTTTTCCATCCTTTAACTATATTTCAGCACTCTATGCATCACCATTTTGAAAGACCTGTATCAAGATATGCAGTATAGAATGCATTAGTATGTTGAACGGATTATCTTCTCCAAATCAGGCTCCAGTAAGTCATGGTCAAATTATATACTGCATCTGAAAAGAAAGCAGGTACATTTAAAGATGTTCTGAAAAGACTGAGCAAAATATAAAGATACAGGATTTACACCTTGGAGCTCTCCAAGACCTTACCATCATCTCTGAATTATGTGATTTTTGTAGCCCCAGTTTGCATTAGATGCAATGCCATTAAATAAAAATGGCATTGAAAGATATGGTTTCAACCGGTTGCATTTAATTATTTTCATGAGAAAGCTGATCGTGATGCATTGTGCAGTTCCTTTTCTAGAATAGCTACATTGAGATGTTCTGAGATTCCTCTTCCAGCTGATAAATCCAGAGATGACATTTTGCAGGAGCCAGGAGGTCTAGTTAACTCAGAATTGTTGGAGTAAGAAAAGCCAAGAGCTTTCAGCATTGCTTTAACAGATATTGCCATCATTTATCCAGAAAGAGAATTCTTATTTTTCAGTCACATCTGGACATATTTAGGTATGAGAGACCATAAACATAATAAAATTTAGGGCCAGAGGAGGGAACACCTGCTGTTATCATTGCATGATGTCTACTAACATCCTGATGAAAATCTTTTGTTTTACATGTGAATATGTGAACACCCAATAATTTATGAAACATATTTTTCAGGAAAATACTGATATTTTTAAGTGTTTTTTTGAACGTCAAAGAACAAACTAAGAGCAGAATTTTTTTCAGCTATAAACCACACATACTGCTTGCTACATTGCATTTTAAATGTAATGGTTTAAGTGTTTTTAAGGAAAAAACAAGGACAGAAACACTAAGTGAAGGCTTGAAAATGATAAACAATTCACCTGTTACCTAAATCTGAAGGAAAAAAACATCCTCAGCATGGATATACACTTGTCAGACCCAGTGAGAGTAATTGGTCTCATGAACAGCTCTTTTCCATAGGGCTGGAAAAGATGTTGGTTCTGCAGTGTAATTCTCCTCCATTTCCCCCCTCTCTGAGCTCTACTGCCATCATACAAAGCTATTTGTTGGAGAAATTGCCAATTTTTCCCATTAAAGGAAACTGCTTATCGTTCTAGCTTTCCTAATTTCATATAGAAGATGATACCATGCATTTAAGAGAGCTCAGAGTGACCTTTCATGCATGATTTTGATGCTTTTTATTGAGAAACGCTTCATACACATACATCCTTTAAAGCAGAACAAATGTTCATATATATACAAGAAAAAACTCTTAGAAGCTACAACATGTTGATGGTTTTCATTCTTTAATTCCTATGGCAATAGGTTTTGAAGCTTATCTACAAATGTCCTACTTCTGATATTTTGCATCTTTTGTTTTGCTAAGTGTTTTCATCCATGTTTTCACATGAAAATAGTGTAACAAGACTGGAAAAAACCCGTGAAATAGGATGAATTTTTTAACATAATATTAACAGCTTCTGCTACTTAATTGTTTAACAATGGAGAGGTGAATACAAAGAGCAAGAGAGGAAATGAAAGCATACAGTTTATGATGAGAAAATCCATGACCATTGGCTTGCAGAGGAAATAAGTACCTAATCTTCATACATGGGAACACTTGCTCATTATATGCTAAAACATAAATTGTAAGGATGTATAAAAACTCTCTTTCAATTGTCTAGCCTCATATTTATGCTCCAAGCAAAATTTGAAATGCTATGACTACATATGGCCTAACTATGCCTGAAGGGATAAACTCAGATGTTTCCAATAAGAATTTTCCCGATAAATAGCAGTACAATCTGGTGATTTCAGAGCTTTTTTCTGGCTAACTCCAAATAAAAGAGAAACTCCTTTTAATCCAAAGAAATTATATCATTTGCACACCATGTCACTGCAATCAGGCCACGGAAGTCTCCAAAGTCCTATTAAATATAAATAGGTCTATCTTGTCCTTAGTGTCATTCTTGCGATATTTATTTCTCTGTGCTTTCTACCCACAAGTGAAGAGATCTCAGCTGCTGAAGAGATTCTTGTTGCTGTTGCAATGGGTTTGTTCTTCCTCTGTTTAACTTGTGTGTTAGTAGCAATACTGGAGTTTTCTGTTCTGAAGCATGGGTAGCTGTACATCCAGAGCAGCAGAGGGATGCCATAGGTGATTATCTTCTTTGCTGCATAAACTGAGAATATTTGTTTGTGCCATCTATGCCACATAGTATAAGACAGTGCCTTCAGTAGCTGGGCATGTTCCAAAAGGCCAAGGAAATATCCTGCTTGACCTGTTCTGCACTTTTCCATGTTTCCCTAAAATGAGAAGTAAGGAAAATCACTCTGATTGCATGTGAGTTTTAAGGCTCTTAGCAAGGGGACACATGCAAATGAACTGCAAAAGCATGCCTGGAGTATGACAGTCTTTTCTCCATAAAAACATGAACAGCTTCCTTCACAAGTGAAAAAATCCCCCGTTTGTGCAGTAAAGGAAGACTGGCTTGAGGTCTGCTGTCAGTTCTAAAGCATACATTAAAGATTTGTCACTGTGATCTCCACAGAGATTTGCAGAAACTTGCATTGGTGAGACTGTGCAGAATTCACCCCTGTGAATCTGCAGAAGTGTTAATAAAACAGCATGTAGCAAGGAATATGTTTTTGTGTTAAGATTTCCAAACATTGGTAATAAGCAATAAGCCATCATTTATGGCTCAGAATTGGAGACAGATTCTTTTCCATTTGAATGTGACTTGTGACTTTATCCATTTGGAAGTGACTTTCCTGACAATATATACACACACATATATAAAAAACTTCCAATGATGTTACCCCGATGCAAGCTTTGTATCTAGGATAAAAATGAGCTCACAAAAATGAATCTAGAAACATATATAAATAGAATTTATATGGATATTGACAGCAGTAGCAAAATTGTGTTTTGTCAGGTTAGAAATTAGGACATATATATATATATATATACATATAGAACTTTTGCAATTACATTATAAAATCTTTTTTATGCCATTAAAGATAGCATGACAACTGTAGGACTGTAGCTATCCTGGTAATGTTAACATCTACTCACTAGCTGGATTTTCAATTAATATATTTGAAAAAATGTTTCCTAACACAGATCAATTTGGTTTTTTTTTAAATTTTGTAGGAAAGCACATTGATATTGAGCATACTACCCAGACAGTTTGATTTTTTAGAAGAACCAATGAGAGCCCATTTCACAATCTTGAAGAATATGAGCAATTTGAATATCAGTGGGAAGTGATTGCGGGGAATTCTGGCATCCTTGTATAAGAGTCATCTGAGGATTTGCTGTATTATATAGGACAGCTGGAAACAGCAGTGTATATATAATTTCTGTTGTACATTGAGCTCATAGGATAGCTGCAGCTAAATGCAGGTAAACAAAGTTTATCTATTTCTGGTTAGATCATTTGGAGTTCACTTATCAATCACTATTAAGCCTGTGAAACTAAACCTGTGGATTTATCCACATAAGTGCTGTACAAGTGAATTTATCCAGTATAATGATGTTAAGGACTGGGGCTTTCACAATGTGTGACATTTGCACATCTAACATGCTAGGTGGTATATGGATCGTTGAAAGTCAAGGTCAAAAATGGAGTGTCAAAAACAAAGAAAAACAAAACAAGGTATCTGTGTCCGCTCTCATTAACTGGGCATTGATATTTATTTTTCCTGGTCCTTCATATAATGAAAGAATTCATATATAGAGATGTGTATTTATAGTAATTTAATCCCAAATCTCTGTTTGGCATTCCCAGATGAAAATCTCTGGAGCTATTTTACCTTTTTATTGTCACTTTGGGAGTAAAATATGGATTTTTAACCCTTCTATTGTCACTTTGGGAGTAAAATATGGATTTTTAACCATAAACAGAACTTTCTGACATGGTTGTCAATGATAGACCAGATGTCTTAATACACCGGTTTTAGAACTTAATTTGAATATATTTTCCATTTGGAAGTTGTGATGGCTAAGTACACCTGCTTCCTTAAAAATTATCTGTTAGTTTGTAGTTTTCAATAGCTTAATCATCATTTGATTTTCTGAGTTTGTATTGCAGGCAGTTCACCCACTCTTCGTCTAAACTTGAGTGTTTCCTGTTTACACATCAGAAAATATAGAAAGATGATAATATTTATGAAACAAAGAAAAAATGAAAGCTGTGTTCAAACACATTATTTATATAATTATCCTATAATTAAAGTAATTACAGTTTGTGATGAAAAATAGTCTTTATTTTTTTGAAACATTTGCAGGTTTCTTGAAGGGTGTTTATTGATCATCACAGCAAAGTGACATGAAAAACACTAGGAGATGTTCTCATTTCTGCAAAACATTTAAACTGCATAAGACATGCTCTTCATGAAACAACTATGCATCTTTACAGTCCATTAATTGACAGGCCTGTATGAAAGGGAGTTAGACTGATATTCAAAGACTTTTGTGAGCTTTTATAATCTTGACTACAGCCACAGCTACTCTGTGTATGAATTTTCTGAATAAGAGTGGATTTCTAACAAATAATATTGCAAGTAGTAAAAAATGGTGTAAACGAAGGATTTCTCTCCTTATGATATTTTTGAACTTCTAGATTCAATTTGCTTTTATTTATAGCACCTGGAAAGCTGGAAGCTTACCAAGTGGAAGTTTTGTGTCCATGAAAGTGCCTGAACCTAGGATCAGTAGTTTTGAAAAAGACCCACTGTTCAACAATACTGATCTGAGACTCAGAACATGAGGCTGTTACTTAGGGAGCCAACCCAAAGAGCATTCCTAGCATTCACTGTTAGAAGTCTACCACAGGCATTAGAATGAGGGAAAACAGGAGCAGAGACCATCTCAGGGCACTTGCAGCACCGAGGTGTGCCTGCTCTGCAGAGGTGTTACTCAGCTGGCAGCTCATGGCCCCTTCCCCACAACACACGCTCTACACAGACATTTTGGACTGCTGGGGGATGATGACTGGGGGTCCTGCTGCTGTATGAATGAGGATGGGGTTTTCCTATGGACCTGTCCTGGGTTTGTAATCCTGGATTGATTTTTTTTTCACCTCACAAGCCATGTTTCACCCTTCACAGAGCTACACAACAAAAATCGTTATGGTCACATTAATCATAGAAGCAATTCACATACTTCAAATAACATATACATGGGACATATTCAGTAAGAAATACTGGTCAGCTACTACATTTTCTTGATTACATTCATGTAAATATCGATGTGTGCACGATCAATATCTGCCAGGACTGTGGAAAATTAGGAAAAGTATAACTCTCATAGCATGACATTTTTTTTTATTGTACAACTAAAGGAAAGTGTATATTGACTTGATCTCCAGAGAAAAACATCTATTTATTATTTGATATGAGCCATATCAAAGACAAGATGGATTTTTCTACAATTATAATAGGCAAAGTAGAACTTGTTTGAGAATTTTTTTCTCCTTGAAACACAATCTTCAGCAAAACTCAATCTTCTATTTTTTCCCATCCAGCCTCATGAGCAGGGGCTTAACACAGTGAGCACATTCTGGTGTTAAAATAAAGCTTATAAAAAAATTCATCCATCCAACAACCTCCAGCAACCCACTCTCATTTTGAGAGTTTTATGTGCTTTCACAGGTTCCCTCCTGCTCTCATCACAATCACCATACATGAGCACTTTCCTTGCAGGATGGGGAATCTCAGCTAAGCACAATTTTAGGAAGTATGAGAAAATGTCTGTTTCTCAGAGGGACATCTTAAAGCTCTTAAGAAAAACCAAAGCAAAACAAAGCAAGTCTTCTATCTGTCTAAGCAGTACAATATTTACTTGAATACATTTCTTTGGAGACCTATGAGTTCTAGACCTTGTTTTGGCCATTTGGTCATGGCCCACAGGCAACTCCTGCTGTATCCTCCAGTCTGCAAAAAGAGACCACTATCTGTAAACAGCCAGTGGTTCCCCACCCATCAGTCTGCATAGAAAAACATTTTGCTTTTAAGTTATGATGCCAGTCTTGTTAGACTTAATACCCCAGAACAAATTACTTGGCAGTTCATGTTTGCCCAGGTAACCAGATCCACGTTAATTGAGTGTAGCTGTTTTTATGGTATCAAGATCTCTGCAATTTTTGGAGCAGCTTTCTGAGACTATCTTCTTAGGAATAAATTAAATAAAATTAGAGGTCTGGCTGAGCTGATTTTCTCAAAAAGTATTGAGAGAAGTTAAGAGACTTGAACATACAGTGCTGAAAAGATCCTGGAGCTTAGATAGGGCTTAGATAGGGTTGAGTTCTTAAAGACTCAGTGTACCTGCCCTACTAGTCAACTGTTCATAACACTTAGAAAAAAAAAAAATCCATTACCAAATAATTTTCAACTATTTCTCAATAGTTGAAATAATATAGCAATAGCTGGAGGAATTCATAGCGAGAAAGACTTCAGGGATTTTTGTGCTCAATACTTCTACATATGAGAAGACTAACTTTGCTAAGCCTGTCTCCTCTTAAAAGTGCAGCCACCTTGTGCAGTCAGTTCAATTTATAACTAACCCTGCTCTTAAAATGTTTCCTTAGAAATTAAAATATATCTTCCTGTCAAGACTGGCTTAACAAAAAAAATCCATAAAATAATTCAAAAAGTATACTTCCAGCATTTCATAAGCACATTTTTACCACCCTATTGGCACTTAATAGCACTTAAAAAAATTTTTCTTGTATTCTTAAGGGTCACAGATTATTTTGCGGGCAGAATATACATATATATGTATATAGTCTATCTTTCTTATTCCTTTGAAGAGTTATTTTTATGATTAAAATAATTGTAACCAGAGGAGCTGAGACTGGCAGTTGTGTTAGACTAGCAATTTACACCTTCAGCAGAGGATTTGGAAAAACTACACTGTTTTGACATGTTTCTTTCACTTTACCTTTTTTATTTGACTTCATGGATCCTCTCCTTTGTTTTGATTTTGATGTTCTGGAAGAGGTTTAAGATGCTCTTTCTTAAAATACTGATTTTGTTATTGTCACTAGAAGGTACCAGAAAACGCAGAAAGTCTGGTTACAGTCAGGGATCACTCTTGCACTTTTCTTGAGTTCACTACATAGCTGGGATCTGATATCTGTGTGCCCTTCAGAAAGAGAGGACCTACCTTTGGAGGGCAGCTGTAAGTCAACAATTTACAAGTCAAAGCCCTTTGAAAGAATGCTTTCTCTAGATATGACATAACAGGTCTGGAGTCATAACAGGTACCAATACACAAAAAAAGCACTGCCATTTGTTTTGCTTTAATTGTCACTCAGATGGTGAAATATTTTTAATTTCAACTCTTCCTTAAACTAATCTTACAGCACATTAGCTTCTTAAGTGCATTTAGAATATGGTTAAAGAGAGAGATGGCTCTGAGGGACATTAAAGCCTAGCTGAAACTTCTAGAGCAGCTAAGTCCTTTGGACAGGCACAGAGAATTTTCAGACTCTTCTAAAGAAGATTTAGGAAGAAGTTACAGCTGGAGTATCTGCTGGTTTGGGTCTTGTCTTGGTTAATAAAGTAGGAGTCACTTTCTGTTATAACAGCTCCTGATTAAGCTAATCTGCCATCTGCATAATAAATCACCTGTCAACAATAATTGAGCCTGCTTTTCATTCAGCTTCCAGTGTGTCTCCACGTTGCTCCATGCTCCCAAACTTCCTAACTCACACTGCTGTGGTGTGTCCTAAATCACACCAGGCACTGCACAGCTCCCGAAAGCAGTGCTTGCCAGGGTCATTGCAGAACAACAGAGGTGTCCAGAGAACAAGAATTACACTCTCATACCAGTGAAAATCTTCTCAATAATATATTATTACACACTGAAGACCAGAATATTATAATCTAAGTTAAAAAAAGTAATTTTTAGGTCCCTCCAAAGTCTTTTGAATGGTACATGAAAGAAACCACATTTTAAACAGTGGTTCAAATTATATCTCCTCTGGTATTATGCTGTGGAATTTGGGTGGATGATTCGTTTCTACATTTTGCAGTCAAATAATTATTCAAAGACCTTGGTTCTTCTTCAGAAAACATTCTTTTTAAGCCATTATAGTCCTTTAACTGAAGTTCAGAGGAGTTACTTGTGATCACCATAAATTTGTGCCCAAAGAGGCAGAGTTCAGCCTGAGACTTTGAGGTACTGATATCAAGGGGAACTCTGACAAGATATACAGTAATTATAGGATGTCTAACCATGAAATAGTCTCTGGTTATTTGGCTGAGACCTCAGAACTGAACAGGACTGATCAGAAACCTTATATAGTGTTTGAACCCATTTCCCCCAATTATTTTTCTTTTCTCCAGCTCAGCCTTTGTAAGAGTTTAAATGAACTTATTTTTGAGATTCGTAAGAAAATATCTAATGATTTTTAACTTCCCCAAAATCTCTGGTTTTTGTTGTTGTTGTTTCCTTTTAGGTAAACATCAGCAATGTCTGCAATCATATGTAATTCCAAAGCCAGACAAATGGCTCAAAATTATTGAATATATTCTTTTTTCATTGTAATTAGAGGCATAAGTTCAATGGATTACTGTAAGCATGCATCCTGCTTCCTCTTTTCTCATGTTTTCACCAGCACCTCAAACCCTGGATGAAACTGAAGACATAAGAAGTTAAGATACCAGCAAATATCCTCAAAGAATTGAGTGAAAATATGGAGAAAATTTTCACAGCAATCATCTTACTTCCTAAGATACTCCAGCAGAATATAACAACTCTTTAACTTTAGTGGGGGGTTTTTTGTTTGGTTTTTTTTTTACTTAGGGAAGTTTGATCTAGTCAGGATGAGCTAATGGTTTGAGCATCAGGAGGTCTCAAGTGGTGTTGACACCGATTTGCTGAATCATTTGGGGAATACTCTCCATGTGTCAGCACAATCATTTCTCTGATGGAAATTGTGACCTAATGTTTACCAACTTGAAAAATGGAGGGTTGTGACAACCACAGTGATTTAACCAGAAGAAGTATTTCGCTGCCAGAAGTAATATGGTTGCAAGTTTTATGCATGATATTATCATTATACTTTCTTCTTACTGTTCAGAAATAGGTTTTACTTCACAGCTCCTAGAAAAAGTGTTTTCTAAAGTATGAGCAAAACAGTTCTTACAAGAGTTACCTTTACAGTAAGTGTACATGGTGCACATGAATTTTTTTTCAAATATCTAATCAGAAAAAAAAAATTCATATTCTATTAAAACCAAATTAAATTAGAACAAACAAATTCCATTTTACTCAAAAGAAGCAATTATAAATAAGCATAACTATGCAAATACTTTAAAGAAGGATGCTGTGGTCTACAAAAAAATGTTAAGAAATTTCTGAATGTGTGAACTAAACTGATTTCAACTTTAAGAGCTGTAATCTTGGTCAGGTTCAGGGAATTTTTTAGGTCTCACTTGAAAGTTTATGTCCTTCATTAGGAGTTATGAAGGAAACCTGCCCAGATATATTTCAAGGTATAACTGTCAATTTTTTTTTTTATTGTGTGTTCCCAATACGTCTTTGCCATACATCATTTAAAAAAAAAATACACTGGATTTTTTTCCTCTAAAATATGAATTATCCAATAACAACTGTTTTATAGAATAAATAGAAGGGTCTGGTTTGGGAGAAACCTTAAAGATCATTTAGTTCCAACCCCTCTGCATTAGGCAGAGACACCTTCCACTAGACCAGCTTGCTCAGAGCCCCATCCAGGCTGGCCTTGTACACTCCCAGGCATGGGACATCCACAGCTTCTCTGCACAACCTGTTCCACTGCCTCACTATCCACAAAGTAAAACATTTCTTCCTGATACCTGATCTAAACCTACTCTCTTTCAGTTTAAACCCATTCCTCCTTGTCCTGTCACTAAATGTTTTGCAAAAATCTCTCTACATTTTTCTTGTAAACTCCCTTCTGGTACTGGAAATTCTCCGTTAGGTCACACAGAAGCCTTCTCTTCTCCAGGCTGAACAATCCCAGTTCTCTCAACCTGTCTTCATAGGAGGGGTATTTCATCCCTCTAATCACCTTTGTGGCCTCCCCTGGTCTCCTTCCAACAGGTTGATGTCCTTCCTGTGCTGGAAACTCACTGTTTGATTTCATCAAGGTCTTATTGTGATGTGGTGTTTTTTTAAAGAAATAAGAGAGTCAACATTCCATTCAAAGAATCAAGAATTAGAGAAAGAAAAAATGTTTAAGGATGACACTGAAGACATACATGCTAACAGTTAATTTCCTCAGCCAATTTTCTGTAGCGTCTGCAGGAGTCACACAGACAGAATTTAATACAGAATGAAAATACCTATGGTAAGCAACCAGATTAGGAGAGTGGATCAGGTCTGTCATGACAAGAAATATTTTAAGGGTTTGAAATGCTGTCTGTTCCTTTCTACACATTTAGTTATGCTCCCTCATCCCACCTATTTGAATAGGACTACTTGTGTTCTTGGAGTAAAGCATGTATGTAAGCATATCCTGAGTTTCTTTTCCCAGGGAAATTAGAAATTGCTCAAGTTCCTACGTCAGTGTCCCACTTTCTTTGAAGATGTTCATGGTGATGTGTGGAGGTGTCTTGTTTTCTTATAGGAGAGGAATAAGAATAGAAAACAGGAAAGGATTAGGAAACAGCAGCAGATATCTGAAAGATGAATTCAGTAATTTTGGGTTTAACCACCAAATATAGGTCATTTAGCCAATTGAGAAGGGTCTGTATTTACTAGATGTCATCTCTGGACAAATACAGATACTGAAAATCTCAAGGCTGGGTCTCTCAGTGTGACAAACAGGAGGTGCAGAAAAATCCCATTAGCTCCTAACAGGATTTGCACCCTTGTATCTCATGCACCACTTTGAAAATTCACTCTCAGTCATCAGGAAGTAAGGTAATATTCCAGCATTCAAAATTGCGTCATTCGGATACAGACAAGAAGCCTAATTGGGTAGCATGTACAAAGAATCAGAAGCATAAAGAATTGGTTATAGTTAAATATTTTATTTAAAGCTTGGGTTTTTCCACTGGACCTGTCAACATATAAGTCTTTAATAAAAAAAATTACTGGATCTTAAGTTATTTATAACTCAGCTTTACATAGTTATTTTATAAATAATTATGAGTTATTTATAACTCAGTTAGATGGAAATTGTTTCCAATCTCAAAAACACAAAGACATCTAAAGATAAAATAATTAAAAAAAAAAATTACTCATAAAATGGGAACAGTCCAGTTACATAAAAAAATCCAAACCAAGAAAAATACATATATGCATGCACAAACTCTTCATTTACCCATCATGTTCCAAGTGTGTGTGATGCTCATGACAGCCCAGGTAGGTATCCTTATTTTGAATCTGTACAATTTAATTCACATAATCAGATTTTTCTTGTGATGGAAATTCTTTGGCATTCCCTTAGAGGATTTTGGAATAGTTCTTATTTCCCATCTCACATCAAGAAATGAAACTGGAACACACCAAGCAGATACAAGAGGCATATGACAGGTGGAGACCATCATGATACCATGCTCAATCCATGAATTCATACCAAGGATTCACTCAAGTCAAAATAATTTGTGCCAGATCTTCTACTAGCATAAACATCTACCTCAAGGATTTTAGTCAAGAAAAATGTAAGTGGACAGCCAGGAGTACTAGCTTAATTCTTCATTAACTGTATCAAATGAGCTAAATATCTTGACTAAGAAACTTTGAAAGAAAATTATGTCCAGAAGATTCCTTAGAGTACTCTCTGTTTCCAGTGGCAAGCTCTTTACCCCAGCTATAAAAAAAAGTCACATAGTTGGTAACTACTCAAGGGAGAAGTAGATTTTAATCATGAAAAGACATGTTATAATTTCTAATCATAATCCTTCATATGATTGAATATGAAGAATTCATCAACATATATTTTAGAGAGATGAAATAATGTTTTATAGTAAATGTTATCATTTCAGATAAGATCACTACATGTGTGAAGAACTGATGAGTAATAACCTGAGGAAACCAAACCATATTTAAATGCAAGAAAGAATGTTTTTGTGTCAGGATGTTTAGCAAGGCTGTTCCGGGAGTCATTGCATACTCTGCCAAAATCTTGTTCATCATACTGGAAGTCCTTCTGACAGCAGTGCACTGCCTTTCCTCCAAAACAGTACCTGAAGCTGTGCTTAGTCTTTGGAAAATAAGCTGAAGCCATTATAAAAGCTTCTAATGAACCCAGAAAAACTTCTCATGTGAAATATTAAAGTACTGATATATTTGTATTAAAGGGTTCTCATTTTAGCATAAATTCTTTGCTCTCAGAATCTTATCTCTAAAAATTAGTAGCCAAATCCACAGATCAACTCTAACCCTGGCAGACTGTGTGCCCAGCTAAGCGGGCCACTCCTTTTATAAGGAGATCAGAAAAGAAAGAGGAAAATCTAATAGACTTCCCATGGTTTACATAAGAAATGAGCAAGTGTTTCAGAAGTTAGCCTTTTTTGCATGGTAGGTAGTTATTTTTCAGATTTCTTTATACTTCAAGGGAAACCTAAGTGTTACCTCCATCTTCCCTACTTTTCTTAAAGCACCAACTGCATCAGCTTAGCTGGACAGTTTAGGTGTGCAGGACAGCACCATCCCTGGTGCTTGAAGTAACCTCATGAAATCAGTCCTAGTGGACTCACAGGAGCTGGGATAATGCTGCTTCTTGGGGCCAGTAGTAGCTCTGGCTACTAACTCAGATGATACATCTGTCTTTCTAGTATTTGGATTCTTTCTGTCCAACAGGCATTTAAGGTCTCTAGGCAGTGCACAGGAGGACACAGACTATTAGAACAGAACCCAAACCACCCCATAAGCTAAGCACAAAAGATATCACATGCTGGTACAGACTGTGTAATGTATGGTGCTCAGAAGCTGACAGTTCAAAACTCTAAGCAAAAGGATATGTTTTCCCCTTATTCAAGGCTCTGGAGAGGTACTTCCATCTACCCTCCAGGGAGACACCTGTTTTCAGTCCAAAAAGTGACTTTTGCAGTTGCAATGCATGACTGGGGAGGCAGGGTTGGTTTTAGCCCTTTCACAGCCCAGCCTTATGGTTCATGCTCGAGTGAATGGCAGACAGGCTTGATCTTCTCCTTTTCCTGAAGAGTCATCAGCCAGCAGTGTTATCAGGCTAAATAGAGCTACTGCTGGGGTAATGCTGTAGGGAGGAGAAATACTGCAGGGGAACACACTCTATCCTCTCTGTTCAGCCAAATCTGCTCCACTGAAAATAGGAGTCATAGGGTCAGGAAGCATAGGGCCTGGGAACAGGAGTCTAACCCAGGCTTCAAAGGCAGTTCCTATCTATTATGTACCACAAGTGGTAAAAAATGCATTAGTAATCCTGAAAGCAGTTGTCAGACTCAAGTTTTGACCTGCTGGGTGCTCTTGCAACTGTGATATAGAGTCATGCCCCATCTTTGCAGTGCATTTGAATATTCTTATCATAAGACTGAATATGGTTAGTCTTTTACATATCAAGGCCCTTTTACAGAGCCCTGGGTAGTGCAGTCTTGGTTAAATGAAAACTGCCCTCAGCTGTTAGCCTTTCCAAAAAGTTTTGCAGACCACCTGAGGTATTTTAAGTGGGAATTATGTAGTCTGAATATTTCATATTACTAATTATCTCCCACAAATCCTTACTGTGTCCTCAGATAGTTAGGTCTGTTGTAATTGCTCCACTGCAATTTACAGAAGGTGAGAGAGTAAGTTCACCTTGTTTCAAAATCCTTTCCTATCACAAATTACTCTTTCATTCCGATAGCAATTTAGACCACTGATGGATAAGTTTTGTTCCTTAACAGTTTGAAATAACCCAGTCATTACAGGTCAGGAACTTATGCTGACTATAACATGAATATATTCATGTATAATGATACAACTGGTGGACTCAAAAGTAACAAATAAATGTGTTTGTCATATCATAACAAAATATATGGAGCTGGAAGGGACCCACAAGGAGTGGCTCTACTTCATGCAGAGTACCATAATTCCTTGCCTTCCTTGTAGACACAGAATTGGTCCCCCGATATGAAAACAGTTTTAGAATTTTTTTATAGAGACTTTAATGAGTTTAAACTCATTTTTGCCTCTGGCTGGGATTTACAGAACATGGAATTCATAGTAAATGACCATGCTTCCACTGTCTCATCAGTGACTTCAATAATACAATAAAGAAGTTTGTGCTGTTTTAAGGAGTATGCAGAGAACATGGCACTTTTGCATCTGGATTCAAATTTGTGAACTGCTTGGCAGTCCTCTTTTCCCATAATGTATTCATCACAAGATATATTGGTTATGCAATAAAGTATTTTTTAATAGAAATATTTAAGTACCAATTATTTCTATCTAAAAGACTATTATAAAAAAAAAAAAAGGAAAAGTTAAAAATGGATGTGGCCATGGCTAGACAAGGATTATAACTTGCACAGCAAGAGCACTGAGCCTTTGATGAAGTGTATAAATAATTAGTAACACACTTTAAGGCATCTTTTTCTTGATTCATAGTACCTGTGCTCATTTAATTCCAGCTGAAAATATGCCCATTCATTCACAGTGAAGGACAGATAAATTGGTGTCCAAGTCAATAAGAAAAGTGATCCATGTTGAAGCCCCTAAGGCCAAATGCTTTCTGCACATACACAGATCAGACACTCACTGAGACACTAGGCACCAACACAAATTTGTCCTGCCCTGTCAAAATATTGCAGGGAACATGAGATAGACACATATGTGGCAGAGTAGTGCCCATAAATAAAGCCATGTGAATATGTGTAATAATTGAACATCTACTTTTTATGTGAATTATTTTTAGTAACCTGAACAAGAGATTAATAACAAGAATAACACTATAAATAGGCTGTCCCATTTTTGCTTTTTTTTCAAAGTTACATGAATACCTAAATATCATTTTTTGGCTCTTATTCCACAAACGTTGATGGGATGAATTTGGTCAGCACAAATGGATATGAGCTTCAAAATCAATTAGTATATTCACTGAACTTCACTAAACTGCACCTTGAAAACCTTCACAAAACTATTTTGATATTTGAAGAAGCACCTTGACACCTAAAGATGCAAGCAGGGAGCCTAATGTAAATATAGTTACTAATGACTAAAGATAAATGTCTAAGTTCCATTAGGTTCTCAAATCACTGCAAAATTCTGGTATACATTCTGGTATATATTCTTAGTATACATTCGCTTCTCGCAAAGACCAACAGAGAAAGATCTCATGAGCTATAACCAGACAGCTGTTACTCATCTCAAACAGGTCTTCAGAGAACTGCTCTGCATCAGTCCATTGATTTGCAGAGTTTCCTAAAATATTAAACAAATAACAAATGTGAAGCCAAGGAAGATTGCTTGCTAACTTAGCTTCTTTTTTTAGTGATTTACAGACCACTTCTGCAAAGCTTGTCCTCTCAAAGTTCTTCACATAACTAATACAAAATCAATTCCTCTTATCAGTTCAGACAGTCACACACAGAGCTTTTTATACTATGTTATGTAAATCAGCATTGCTGTCAGCTCCATCTGTGATATTTGCCTCTTAAGTGAGTTACTCCAGTTGTGAAGTGACTCCACTAAGAGAAGTCTAAACGATGTCATAGAATTACTTCAGTCCCAACAGCATTTTGTTTTATTGTAACAATTTTTCTGCATCAACATATAATTGAAGGTACTGTACCACTAAACAGGTTTATACTTTGGACATTCCTCATATTTCTGAGTTTATACTGTACTCCTAGTGTTCATATGAATGTCATTACAGGAACCTTCGTAATACTTTAGAATTTTTTTTTTTTTTTTTTTAAGTTGTAAATACACCAGAGCAGGGATATAGAAGGGCTGACTTTTTGATAAGAGGGCTATGGTAGAGGTTTTTGAAGACATATGTACCATATTAATGCAGCTAGAATGGAAATACAGTGTTTTTCATAAGCACCTGCTTATGTGAGAGCAGCTATGCTATTGGCTTTCCTTTTCTTTTGTTGTCCAAAACCTAGTGAAGAAAACATAAAGGGGTTCAAATGAAGAAACTCAGAAAGTAAGCTGATTTCTAGGAAAAATATCCTCATATTTAGCAACAACTGCAAACCTAAAAGTGCTATTTCATTATCTATTCCATGTTTCAGATTTCAGAATATTTTTATTATTCATTTAAGAAAATTATAGATACAGAGAGTTTTCTTTATTTTATTTTTAACCCATTTTATTAATATTTATATTTCACCCTGCAAAAAGAAAAAAATAGAAAGAACTGGGAAAACATATGGTAAAAACTTTTTAGGCTCCCAAACCATGCATAATTATTACTTTAATTTCTAAAAATAAGACTCATAATTTTAATTTTTTGATAGAGTACAAGTAAAATTTTAAAAGTTTATTTTATATTTGTATTTAAATGGATATTATAAATTTATATTTATATGGTTATTTTAATTAAGGCTGTCAGATGTCTTTAGTTTGCTTTGTTTTTACAGATAAGGAAGACAAATAAGTGCTTGAGGTAAATTATATATTAGCTATATTAGGGCTTAAGTTTAAGGAGGTAACACCTCACCATTAGCTGATGCTCAGGGCAATGTCCAAAGTGGTATGTGCTTGACCCTTGAAGGCTGTGTGGTGGTGATGTGACTTCATCTTTTTGTTTGGGGGCTCAGGAACCCTTAGGTGAAGCTGTCAAAGCCTTTCGGGTACCGATAAGCCTGGGATTGCTGGCTTTTCCATCCCACTGCTCCGCACAGCCAGAGTGGTGCTGCTGGGTGTCTGTGGCCAGGCACCCTCAGCCTCCCTTGCCCAGTGCCCTGCACACCTGAGCCCAGCAGGGCACCCAGAGTGACAGGGGTCAGGGCAGCCATCAGACACAGGTGACCCTCCACTGACCCTGCACCTCCTGGATGTGGTCCATGTGCTCCTGGATTGTGGGGTGCAGGCTTGGCCTGTCCCTTTCCCGTGCTTACCACCAACCCACGCGCTAAACCTGCTGGTCAAGCCAATGGGAACAAAAGTCCATGTTCCCACAGTCCACACACAACGTTCCAGGCTGAGAGGTGATAATCTTGACTGCAGAGTTACTGTGCAGTGCCCACCAACTCAGTAGATAAGCAGCATTTTGCACCTCACTCACTGTCTGCAGTCTCCTCAATGGGAGAAATGCAATTGTAACCTCTTCTTGGTGGCACTTCTGCACACTACTGTTATGCTTTTATCCCTCATAAGCCATGTTATAATATGGATTTGCAGTTGAATTTCTCTTTGATTTGATTTTTTTTTTTTTGCTTTGTTTTCTGGATTTCACTGGGCATAAAAAATATCACTGTTTAATTGATATTCTTTTATGGAAGCTATATACTCTACATTTGTTTTCATTTTCACATACACATCAGTGCTTTCTATCTGAAATTGCCAGAGATTTCAGCTGTACATAATTAATAAGTTTTCAGGAGACTTCTGTAGCAGTCTCAAGTGCAGCCTGCCTAAGTACTGTGAGATTTTATGTAGTTGGGCCTCTGTGGCCCAAAGTTGACTGAGAACTTCTGAGAAGTATCCTTGTAACCTGTCAGCTCATTCTTTAATGGCTCCAAATTTCCCTGTGATTCGTAAATCACTAGAATGCAGTTTGAGAAACCAAGTATAAATATAAAACAGATAGAGTGTGCAGAGAAGCTATGGATTCTAGGTGTGTTGGTCTGAAATTCCTACATCACTGGATATTACAATGGATGAGGTATCTGCTCAAGGACCTGAGGCATACTGCATCCAGATTAGGGGCATCAACAACCACCTTCAATGGTTCTTACACTGGTGGAATGGTCTGAGACAAGATAATCAATGAAAGATGGGAAATCAGTATGTCCTTGGGATGGGAGGCAGATTCAGAAAGAGACTGATGTGTGCTGCTGTCCTTGACAATCCCCAAAGTCTGAGACATCTGAGGAGAGAAAGCTACCAGAATGTACTTTATTTAAATATAAGATTTATTGAGAAAGTTCACCCTAAGTTTGCAAAAGACATAATGGCCAGTATAAGGGTCTTGTAAATGCAGAAGCACACCATCCACTTATCAAAAATAGAAGTTATGGTCTATCAGCTTATGTTTGGAGTTTCTGAATTTATCAGAAACATCTAAGTAGGTGTTGGTCAGAGAAAGCTGCAGAACCCAGAAAGCTTTCTAGAAGGAAGCAGGACACTAAACGAAATGTAAGGAGTAGAGCTTTGTTTCTGATCATTATTTCAAGCTGGCTGTGAAATGGTAGATTAAACTGAAGCTGGCTTTTGGCTCCTCCAGCATGTCACTCTGAGAAGTATACATCAAATGCCACACCTAATTAAAAATCCTATTCCTATTCTTCCTGATCCAAGAAATTTTTTTGTTCTGAATTGTTCATCTGGGTTGGACTCAGTGATCTTGAGGGTCTCTTCCAATCTAATGATTCTGTGAGTGATTCTGTGATTTATGATTTTTTTATTTTTTTTTAACAATGAGTTTTAGGACATACTTTCACCAAAGAATAGATTTTGTTCTTAACTAAAATAAGGATACATTTTTACACATTCACCTGAAGACAACCCTTAATGTAGTCTAGTGCCCTGAATACATTGTTACATTGAACTCACAGAAGATTTGAATTTTAAAGGGAAAAATGCTATGCATCCTCATTATTCATGGACCAATAAGCTCAGTCACAGATTTACCACATGTAGAAAACTTAAAGTATATAAGGCTGTTGAGATTCAATAGACCCAAGGGTAAAAAATAAAGACACCACTGTTAAAGTACGGTGCCTCTTTCAATTTCTTACATTTTTCTAAATTACCATTTAACACTATAGAACAAAAAACATAAACTTTTCTAGCAGTTACCAAAAGCCATTTATTGTTTGTATAGTTCCAGATATAACTGGATTTGGGTGAAAGAAATTTAGATCTTCTGCATTGTGTATTCATGCAAGCTTTTTTAAAAGTATTTGAAGGGAAAATCCATCACAATGTGTTTTACCAGTTATGCACACTTAGGTTACTTGCTGACTCTGGAAAATTTAAAAAGATAACTTCTGAAAGGCAAGTTATGGAAAAGTTCCTTTTAAAACCTACCTTTAAAAAATGGTGACTTCATGGATTAAAAAATATAAAAGAACACTTTTTCTTGAATCCCATTTTTATTTTCCATTTTGCTTTTATAATAAATAATCCTCTCATTTATATTTCAAGTGAAAGCAGTAGGGCTATGTAAGAAAAAAAACCGTACATTTCAATTTGTAACTTAATGTAATACTTTTAACTGATTTTTTTTCTTTGAAGATATATTTTTGTTGCATAAGGTAACATAAAAGTGGCATAAAATTTCCTCTTTATTTTATTTAAAATATTTACAGTATTCCATAAATATATCAGCTACTATGTAAGAGTTTAGTACTGAATGGATTGATTAAATAGCTAGCTGGATACATAATTAATATCTTAAGGTCCCTTTTTGAGCTAGAGTATAACAGCCAATGAGAAGAGATGTGGCTGCTTTGGGATGAGAAAAGCTTTTAAATGTTACCCTTCAACCCACACAGCAGTCTCCCTTTCTTCCCAGAACTGTGTTCTCATCCATAATTTTAAGGGCCTTTGTAAATGGTGTAAGCAGCAGGACCTTTGGTTCAGCAGCAGCGATTTTTTACAGTTAAATGTGTAATTCTCCAAACGGAAGGACAGACGCTTTGGAGACATCATTATTCTTCACCTATCTGTCAGAAACTACAGAGGATCTAGCTGGTTTAGTTCCAGTCCTTTTATCTTCAGTCTGATTTCTACAATTTTTCAAATAGATCCACAACGCATTCATCACACCATGAGCAGGAATTTCAGCCTGAGCATCACCAGTTATATAAGTTCTGGGCTGAGTAAACTAATTTCCCCTGATTTCAGTCATGTGAAGCAGTGGGTGGAAAGGTCACCCTCATTAGTGGGGAGAGATGCTGCTGCCCTGGTGGCCAACTGGCTTTGCACCCTTTTAGTTATTGATCTGGGAGCACACAGGAGCAGGCAATGGCTGCAGGGCACAGCTCAGCTCTCTCTTCTTGAGGATCTCCCAGAAAAGCTGCCAAAGGTTTCCTTCTACATCCTGGATCTCTGCTATGGGTAATTAAGGTTAGGGAAGTGAAATAGCTAAAAATGAAAGATTCAGATTACTAATTCCTCCTGAAAAAAAGCTTTTGGAACAACAAATCCAGGGAAAAGTTTCTGGGCATATCAGAATCCCACCACGTTAAACTGACTCAACATTTAGTTTTCAGAAAGCAAGATCCTTCTGCATCCAAAGACAAGGATAATGTTTAATATACATAATTTTCTTATGTACTCTCTGTTCCTGACCTTGAATGGCTGACCCAGAGCCAGTGTGGGATTTGGACCATAATGCCAATGAAGCTGCAGAGACAGTCAACACCATTTCTTCTGGAGGGTCATCCTATTCCCTGGGGTCTTGCCAGTGAAAAAGAAAGGGATAAATTAAAATTGAAATTGAGGAACATCTTCAGCATCCAAAGAAAAATCGGTTCATGACAGAAGCAAGAGGCAAAGCATTAGCAATTGTTTAAACAGAGGTGCATGTTAAGGTGAAGAGGTTTTTCTAAGACACCAGAAGTTTCAGAAATGGATCTGCATTATTAAGCTGTTGAAAACACGATTGTTAGGGAGATACTGAGAGAAAAAGTTTGCTTTTCTGAGAGAAAAAGGATGCTGCTTTTTGGGGAACATTTAGGAAATTATTGAGTTAATTTTCTCAGATCACTTGGTCAGACAGCCTGAATACTATGTTCTAGTGTGGACACAGATTCAACTGCTTTCTCTTCTTAGGCTGAAGAAAGATGACTGATTCTTCCCCAAAGGAAGGAAATGTTTAAAGACAGCTGCTTGGGAAACTCTACCTTTCCTGAGTAGGTTTCTCACAGGCTGCCTGGACCCCAATCCTGCTGTCAAAGGTCACAGTACAACACAGGGAAGAGAATCCAGCAGGGGAAAAGTGAAGATTCCCTCCAAAGTAGCACATTAGTCTGTTCAACAAGCAGTCATGGACATTGGGCCATTGGGGCAGGCAGTCTTGTTTTAAGGCAATCTTGGAAAAAAATATCCTGCTCTCAATCCAGACTCTCAGGTTAGGCTCCTGCATGAAAAAACACAGTGATAAATGATGTGTGCCCATTGTGAAGGCAAGAACCATCACAATATTGAAAGTGTCCCAAACTTCATAAAATTCTCTTGGATTCAAATCCACTCTAATTTGGGTAAAAGCTCCATCAACAGGTATCTGGATGCACACACAAGTAGAAGCAGCAGCAGTGTGGAAACTAACTTATGACTCCTTGATCCCATAGGATGCTGTGCCATACTCATCATGTAATAAGGTCAAATCAGCTCTTTCCTCTTTCTTTGCTGATGGAGGAATAAGTGCTTGCAACTTATCATGGGATGTATACAGGAACAAACTGAAGGCCAAATGGAAGGAAGCCATTGAAAGCAGTCTTAAAAGTACTTTGGTTGGTCTCTGAAAGAAATAACTTGAATTTTTTTCTAATATGAATACTTTAATGCTTTCTATTTTTCAAAGAATTCTATATTATTTATTTACCCTTCTCTTCCATTACTGTTTCCTACAATTTCTTTCATCTTACACATTGTTTACAATTGTGATAGGCCAGTTTGTGGAGGGTTAGTACAAAATGGATGTCATTTTTTTTTTTTAAAGCTTTCCTTTCATTTATTAGTGAACCAAACAGTGATTTACACAGCTTTTCTATATAGGTGCCTTGAGCTGATTAGCACCTTTTTCTGTTTTCACACACTGACAAGGTTGTGTGTCATAAAACAGAAAGTTCATTTGTTGTTTTCCTGTTTCACAAAAAAAAAAAAAAGTATTTTTTTCCTGCACAGAAACTTTAATATTTTAAATTTTGTTCCAGTGAGAATTGATGATTGCTTTTATTTCTTAAAGGGGATATTCTTTTTAAAGAGAAACCCGTGTCAGAGTTCTGTGAATGAAAGAATGAGCTCTCCAAAATCATTGATGGTGCTGTCTGGCTTCTCTTAATTGATTGATACTTTGGTTTTGAAACCTTGGCCCACAGACCATCTGTGTCCTGCAGAGAACTTGCTAGTAGAGCCTTTAGAGAAGATCCAGATACCATGATGATAGTTTCTCTGTTTCATTACTACTGTTAAATTATCTTAAAAGCAGTTAAATATTCATGAAAGCTTTCACTAATCAGACTTCTTGTAGGAAAGCAATTCTAAGTGGGAAAATTATTTTTGCTTCTGAAGATGATCTCCTTTTTAATATACTCAAATAATAATTAATAACTTTTTTATAAAGCCCTATTGACATGGCTGAGGTGCTTGGGGTACTATACAACACCATCAAAACAGAATCAAAACAAAATGAACAAAAGTTCACCCTCATTAGAGCCAAGCAAAACACAAAAAAAATTGCAGGCAAGAAAACAGGATCTGCTTCTCTAATCACGCGGTCTCAACATCTGTATTTTTGAAACGATACTGAAATACATCAGCATAAGCCTCAAATAATGTACAAATAAGGGTGAAGTCCCTTTGTATTTCCATAAACTTATTTTCATTTCATAGATCCTCATATGTTATCCTAGCTCACCTATTTTAAACATGCATAAAGCACAGCCCGTAAGGTATCCTGCATTACCAAGGCTCTCCTTGCTGCCCCAAACAACCTTCCCCAAATTAACTGCAATAAAAAAGGTGCTCCAGGAGCTTTGCAGTAAATGTTGCAAAATGTAACCCACTATGTACCAGGGGAAGTTATAAATCAAAGAAGCTGGCCTTTGCCACCCTTGCAAATGAGAACTGTGGGGCAAAGTTCCCTACTTGCCCGCTCTGTGGACAGGGTAAAATCATATTAGTATAAAGATCATTTTTAAAGACAGCTACAAAAACATGAATTTCAGTGCCTTCTGTCACAAACCTTGGAAAAAATAATAAAATAAATTAACACGAATGGACACGTACACATTTAATCATTCAAATGCACTTTCAGAAGTAATTTTTAACATTCCATCTGATCCATGGTGCAGGGAAACAACAGTTATTTTTTTTCTCCCATCTTACCAGGTACCATTTCCACAATACAGATTTTCAGATATATAGACTGGCTGTGCAAAACAAATTAATTTATTCTTCTCTCTTAGACACCAGCCAAACTGTCACTCTTTACAAATAGGTTATGGAGAATAAATACAGGAGGAAAAAACAAGAGAAAATACATAGCGAAAGTTAGGCTGTCATTAGCAGCAGGTTTTTCTGCTAAAGCTCAGGTCTTAAACTATAGAAAATGGGGAAACAGATCTGAGCTGTTGTTTTGATATCTTAATACAGTATCTATATAATTTGAGATTACACAGTTCATAAGGAATAAATCCCCAAATATATTTGTAAAATCTTTCAACACCCTTCAAAAATATCACAGCGTAATTTGCAGAATTCATTCTCCAGAGTCTGATTTTAGAAACACGTAGATGATTTAAGAGAGCAAAAGCTGATTTTGGGTTTTTATCTCAAGGTGCAACATTTGCTCTAAGCAGTAAGTTTCAAGGAAGCTCAGCTGGAACTGAGGACAAGTATTAATGGTGAAAGTTCAAAGGCATGGGTGGGGAGCAGCGAGGATGGATAGGGACAGGATTCACTAATGCCCAGAGAGACTGATGAGGGATGCACGCCCCTGTCCATCTCTACTTTGAGAACATCTATCCTAATATATCATCTGGCTAATTAAACAGTGTTTCACTCAGAGTCCACATTGGATCAGACTTCAGTATAGAGGCCAGATGCAGTGTCCATTAAAATCTCACAAGAAAGCACATATCACACAGTCCCAGCTATATACATGCCAGGACATACAGACCTGTGGCAGGAGAATGCTGTTTTCCTGATCCACCTTCCTGAATTTCATTTTCTCTTCCAAGGAAAGTGATGCTAAGCATTTCATAGCATTCATCCTTTTGAAAGAAAAAAAAATCAAAGCCTTGTAAAAATGAGCTTTTTCACTATGCTTTTTGGCTGGCATTTTTGATGTACAGTCTGACCTTTGACGCTTAAGAACTTTGCAGTTCTGAAAACATTTAATTGTATGGGAGGAAAATAAAAACTCTTGAATTGTCTATTAGATTGTATAACTGCTTCTCAAAAGCAGTAGAAGTAAATGTAATATCATCAGAATTCACATGTAAATAAGAGAAAAATAAGTAGGGAAAATTTTTCAATGACTGACTAAAACTTATGGTCAAATATTTCTTTCTTACAAAGTCAACTTGCATAGGATGTTCTCCATTAAAAATAAAATAAAGTAATAAAAAATTAGTTGTTTACTTTGTTGGTTGTTTTTAACTTTTCAGAACCTCTTTCCTGAGTAAAACTTGTTATTAAATGCTGACAGCTTCAAAAATTGTCTTTGGATTAACACAAAACAAAGCAATTTTCTTTGTCCAATCATCTAGCATCAGTTCAAATTTAGGAAGTCAAATTCTGTGATTTACATAGAGTATATTTAAACAAAGATCTAGGGATCCACATATACCATACAATCTTCTACTCTTTCTTGTGTGAAATGAGTTTATGCAAGTCTGGTTCATTGAACAAGGCTATTCAGTTTTGTTAGTCCCTGGAATTAGTTTCTAAGTCAGCAAAGCACTAAGAACATTAGAAAAACAAAACAAAATAACACTGACAAAAAAAATCTAGACAAACAGAAGTCCCCCAAAAACCTCTAGACCCTAAAAAACTATATATATGCTTGTTATGCAAGTCTTCCTGCTCACACATTTCAAGTTAAAACACATCCTTTGAAAACAGAAATGGGATTGCTCAAAGTTAAGTACATGAAAAAGAGGAATCAAGGGTAATGACTGTTTTGCCCAGTGGAAAACTCTCCAAGTTGTATTGTTTCAGCTCCTATAAATATCCTAATAGGATTTTCATGCTCTGTTGGAAAATTCCACAGCAGCAACTCAGTCTCTTTTATATGTAATTCATTCCCCTCTTTCTTTTATGCCTGGTCATTTTTCATGTACAAACATGATACACAGTTTACCAAAACATTGAGTGAATCAAACAGTTGTAAAACCTGCATCTTGCAAAAACTCAAGGCAATACTAAATTTTGCCCTGCCCATGATCATTTTTAATGCTGCCTGTACGTGTGTAAGTCACAGCCAGCCAGCACCATATAGCAGACACATGTAAAGCCATTTTTTCTTTTCACTGTATTATTGAAATCAGTGAAGCATAAGGAAAAGCAAAATCAGAGAGAAAAGACAAGTCCTTCCCATTTCCATAGCAGCATAAGGCTACAGCTGTATGTTTATTTTTGAAAAATGAAATAAGTCTGCCCAGCTGCTTTGTTTACAAGTGCATTTCTTGTTTTTCCTAAGTTTAATACATTTTAGGAAAACCCAGAGAGATTATTTAGATGCCCTCCACTTGAAGCACCTTGGCTCTAAAAAGGTATCATAAAAAGCCAAACGTGGGAGATGGTCTCCCTGTGGACTTCTCAGTGCCACCTGCATCTTCATCTTCATGCATAGCCCCCATTCAACCAGACACCTTCCATCAATGGACAGACAACAGCAGACAGGGGTGTGTGTGAAAGTCCTGCCTCCCATTCAAAGTCAAATCCTTTGCTACCTGTTCACAGACCTTTCAATTCCCCAAGGCCAGACAACAATGTAGACAATGTATCTTCTTCAAAAATTATTTCCTGGGGCATAATGATACCTGTTTTTAGAGCCAGGACAAGGGCTAGGGTATTTTCTAAGGAAGGGGTGTTTCAAAGTGTGCAGCTCCCACGGTAGGATGATTCCACCCTAGTCAATACTTGAGTATTGAATATCGCAGTTACCTTGCAGTTAAAGTTTGCAAGTTGTTTCTAGCTGATACTGAACTGAAAGCTTTTACTGCTTCAAAAGGGTTGCCAGTCACCAGCCTGGATTCAGTTGCTTTCAGATATAATGTCTTTGTCTCCTAAGGCAAGGTCCTACATAAAGGATTTATGAGAGGTTCAGGATGAAAACTGTGGAGGATTCAAACAGATCAGTGCTAAAAGTGAACCCATTTTAGAAGGAGTCCTTACCTGTCCTACTTCCAGCACATAGAAAATTATAAAACTGGGATGTGTCCTTTAGCATCTCTGTGGCTTCGTTTCCCTGCAGAGGATGGCAGCCAAAACCTTCAGCCGCTGTGGTACAGCACAGATTGTGCAGCTTATCCTTGCCAGACTTCAGGGATACTTCTCAAGGTGACTGTCCTCATTCATACATCTGGGGTTTTCACAATCAGGATCCTGGAATGAAAGCCAATATATTACTGTCAGTGCAATAGATTAAAACGCTGATGCTGCAGAAAGAAATAAGGGTAGAAGGTTCTGGATTCACAGACTCATTCAAAAGCAATATAAAATAAGTAGGGAAAATGACTATGTGGTACTGAAGCACAGTGGTGCCCATACTGAGAAAAGAGAGCAACCATTTCTTTCTGCTGATTTAGAGGGAAGCTGCCAAGGCACATCCAGTAAATAACTATTGTTCAGAGTCATCTGAACAAGGTTCTCTAAAAGCTGAATTTGATATACATGAGAAACACTCAACTGATTGTTATATGATACGAATTGACTACAGAGGAATGGACTTTATACAGAAGATAGGACTGTATTTTGAGTTAGGGAAAGCTTTTTATTCTGTGCATTGAAGCCCTGGGCTTTATTCTATTGGGATTTATTTTTTTTTTGGCTCAGAATGCTGCCTGTCCTTACTTCCTGTTCGGGGGCCAGGTAATGGGCTGTGGTGCTGCAGAAACACAAACAACTCCAAAGTTTCCTGAGAAACAGGAGAATGAGAAACAGAGTCTACTCAAGAACCAAGTCTGCAAGTAGCTAAAAATGAATCTGAAGAGGGATGTTGTACCTGTGAAAGTAAGGAGGGAGCACGTACAAAGCGGTTGAAACAGTTCTGGGTTTGTGCTTTGTAGTTAACTTGGTGTTAAAAAACACAGAGCATTATTTTTAGCTCCTAGAAAACCCAAGCAAAATGCTCCAGGCAGCTGCTATCTATTCTGTCTTGAGTAAACATTTGGTTTTTGTCAGTTTGATGCTCAATCATCAAAATGTGGAACTTCCCACTTTCCTTTTCCCTTTCCTTTTTCTTGTCCTTGTCTTTGTCCTTGTCCTCATTCATGTCCTTTCACAACTTTCTGGAGCCTGCAGTTCTTAAAAGGAGGAACTGCCCCAGAAGCATTTCCCAGTTCCTAGGTGTCTGAGATCATCAAATGTCTGATACACCTGATTGTCTGAAAGCTGAGTTTGATTTGCCTTCTTCAGACAAATATTTATCACAGAAGGGAAAAAAAAGAGACAGGGAGAATATAGGGGAGGTCATGCATGGAGTTTCAATTTTGTTTTCCTCCTTCTACCACACAGAGCTTCTCAGTTCTAATAGCTAGGTTAGACTGAGTAATTTAATTGCCCCTTGATGCCAAGGTGAAAAAAGAGGAAGTATGGCTGATTTGTATGTTGTTCACATTCATTCCCTGCTCCTTACTGGACTATTCTAAATAACATAAAATGAGTCAATCAATTTGGAATAGAGCACAGATCACAAGATGTTGTTGAGGATGGTGTCACACATCTAGATTTCTGGGATGTAGTGCCATCCAAGGTCCATTCTGGATTGTTACCACAATCAAACACTGCCATGGGTTGACACTGAGGACCTTAAAGAAAGAATTTCTTTCACTGGAACTGATGAGGGCTCCTTAGAAAACCTTCTTCAAGTAATGGTGAGCAGAATGCAAGTGTTACATCCTGTGCCTTCTTGGATGTCAGAAATGTGGACTGTATATTCTGATGGATTTCAGCATAACTGACATCCTAGCATGTCACCAGCTCAATAACTGAGGTACAGCTGGATTTTTCAGCCATTTATTTGCACTAAAGTTGAGTCCAGGACATGCCACATTTCTGATACTTCTCACACCTGAGAGTTGGAAGCCTTACTGCCTCTCAGAGTGTCATATCCTGGGGGCATTCAGGATATGGCTCCAAGCTAAAGGGACTTCTGCAACTACTACTTTTATTTCTGGGGTCAGGGATGGGAGGAAGGAGAAAGCAAATGGTTGTGGTCTGGATAAAATTTGCAGTCTTTCCTCCATTTTTTAGCCTGCTAGAGCCAGCCAGCAGTATGTGTCTGGAACAAGATGGCCAGAAAGAATTGCTGACTTCAGCAGCAAGGAGAAAGTTCATTCAGGCACACAAACCTCCTTTTTCTGGGATGGTACTGTTGTGCTGTTGACTCACACAGGCCACACAGTCTAATCCTAAATTATTAAGAATGACCCAGATTCTGGCATTCTGGCTTCTGCTGATTAACATCTTACTCTGCAAGCAGTTTAGTCTAGCTTAAAGGGGCTGCATCTTCAAATTAATTTTCAGGATAAGGATGAAAGAATCATGCTGTATAACTCTAGCCATGGTTCCAACAGATCCAGATAGGAATTATAACATGCACCAGAAGGAATGAAAATAAATTTGCTCTGGGTTCAGAGCAGTCTGGTAAAAAAAAGAAAAAAGAGAATGAATTCACAATCCTTGCTTATATAAATAGCACCTGTTTTGACAAATTTTGTATGCTTATGTTTTCTGAATTAGCATGCTTCCAAAGTACTGCTTTTTTTTCAGAACATAAATGACAGCCCTGACAAAAAAAAAAAAATAACACAGGCTGTTACTATATGTGTTTATAATCTTTAAGTTTTGCAAGCACTAAATTGTTGAATTCATCCAGTAATTCTTAACCTTTGCATACTTGCTTGGTCTTCAGCCATAGTACAATGCACAAATATCTGCTTATTGGGTCTGTGATCCACAGCACAGCACAGTTGTGTACTCCAGATGTGGATAATGGGTCCAGTGCTGCAAGATCTTAATTAATGACCTAGTCACTGACACAGAGTGAACCTTCAGCAAGTTTTCAGACAATACAGAACTAGGAGGAGTGGCTGATATACCAAATGTCATGCTGCAATCCAGAGGGACCTCAACAGCTGGAGAAGCGGGATGATGAGAATCTCGTGCTGTTCAGTGAGGGGGAGTGCAAAGCTCTACCATGGGGAGGAACAACCCCAGCACCAGCACAGGCTGGGGGGACACCTCCCTGGAGAGCAGATTGGCAGAGAAGGCCCTGGGGTCCTGATGGACAGCAGGCAGGATGTGAATAGCACTGCACCCTTGACACTAAGAAGGTGGGAGGTATCTTGGGCTGCATTAGGCAGAGGAATGCCAGCTGATGGAGGCATGTGGTTCTTCCTCTTTAGTCACTGCTGTCTACTGTGCAAAAGTGCCACTGGAAAAAGAAGAATACAGTGAAACACACAGGACTTAGTAAGGGGCTGCTGTATCTTACATACAACGAGAGAATGAGAGAACTGTGGCCAGCATGGAGAAGAGACTGTGCAGGGAGTCTTATCAGCATACATAAATATCTGATGGGAGGGAATGAAGAAGAGTCAGAAAGATTCTTTGCATGAGTGCTCAGTGACAGGACAAAAGGCAATGAACACAAACTGAAATACAAGGAAATCTCCCTGAAATATATGAAGAAAACTATTTTACTGTGGGGGTGGTCAAACACTGGCACTGGTTACCCAGAGAGGATGTGGCGTCTTCATACTTGGAGATATCCAAAACCTAAGTGGATATAGACCTGAGCAAGCCACTGTAGCTGACCTCACATGTGACAAGGGGTTCCACTAAAGAGACCTCAACTCTTTCTAACCTGAACTCTCCTGTGATTGCACAACGCTTCTCACACTACACCAGAAATGTTGAGGCAGTATTCTTTCAGCTGCTTTGTATTTGCATTTCTGACATGTCTGCAAATAACAGACACATTTTTTGCTCTCAGTGTTCAAGCTAATTATTCACTAGCGCTCTTTCAGATTTGGGTAGCTTTAACCATATTTAGGCTTTAATGACCAAGAATCAAGATGCCACCTTCTGTGCAGGACAGCGCCAAAAGACTCACACTTAGAAATGCCCCAGCAGGGTGGATTTAAACAAGCTCTTTCCCTAGTAAGACCATCACAGACACTCACAAAATTAAGTGATTTAACTCATGGGTGTCTGTCCAGGATTTTCAAAGAGGCTTACAAATTAGACATCACACTTAGTCTGCAATTTTTTACAAGACCCTAAGCAAACCCTGTAAAGCCCATAGGAAACATGGTAAGGATTTAGATTACACACTCCTGAAAATGAGCAGGGCTGAGAGCCACACCTCTGTAACACTGAAGTGTGAGGTAAAGGGGATAAAGAACACAAGTCCATTTTTGGCACCTAGCTTGTTTTCCAAACACCTAAATAAATTTGAGTGGTCATGACCTACTTAGAAAAGTGAACATGCTGGGAAAAACAAGTATAAGCAAAATATTTATTAAATTAGGACAAAATATACATAAGTAAAACTTGCAAAATTTCTTTGTAAAGCTCCTTACAACTCATTTAAAGTTTTGCTCTTCCACTGAAGTCAAGACAAGAACATTACAGATTACTATTCTATTCAACCAAACCAGATGGGATTCTCCCATTGCTACAATTCCAGCTATCCAAAGTATATTTGTCTGTTCTCTCTAATCCCTCTTTCTCTTGCATTAATGCAAGAGTCATTGTAATGGGTAGACTTGTTATGAAGGACTCAATAGTAATAAAAAAATACAAAAATTGCTGTTCTTGTAGTCCTCTTGTTGTTAAAGAATAAAATTATACTGTAAATTAAATCTGATTTTATGACATTTTGCATGCATATAGATCTTCATGTGAACTCAGGGGAACATACTTTATTTGAGCTCTGTATTCCTTATACTTTTTAATTAATTTTTCTTTGTAATTCAGAATAAGTTTCTAATGGATTCGTGGAACAATATGGGGTCACTTGGGGGTGATTTTAATACCTGCAATTCCCATGGTTATTAATCAAAGACTTTTTAGCCTTTTAGATAAATTATCTGCCTTCTGTTTAGAAGATTGAGATTAAGCATGTGAGAGAAATTGTCCCTACTGACACAAAGGAAAAAAGTCATGAAAATACAAAACGCAACATTTGGATACCTCACAAAACTACAGAATATGCTTCAGATTTTCAATTTTCTTTCAAATAGCTTCATAAAAATAATTTGCTATGAAAATAGCAATGATTCTGAAAAGGGGTGATTTTCATTTGCTGCCTGTAAATCTCAGAAGCTATCAGAAACAGTGAAACTGTTTTTAGTTGAAGATTTACCGTTTACAAGCGACAGCTTCTCTTAAAAATCATTACACTTTTTAAACACCTAAGAAGCAAAGAAAAGGTGTTCCCTTAGCAAGATTAGTTGGGAATCTAAATTTGCATACCCTTGAACAGTGGTTGTTACCTTTGCATCCACTGAATTCTGAATCATACAAACAGACACAGTTTTTGTGCAGTTGATTTGATTCCTCCTGACTTCATGGTGTCCAATAATTAGAAAAATCACAGTTGATTTTCTGTTCACTAAAGAAGCAAAACAGTCTCTTTTCCACACTTTTTCACTTTTTCACTTGATCTAGATAACTCTACATAACTCTACATAACTGCAATGTCCTCTAGGGATAACAAAGATGAAAAAACATACATCTGAATTGGTATGTTTACTGTGTGTTTATATATCCAAAAATATATGTAGCCCATTATCTAATCTCACAGTTCTGCTCATCATTCACCATTGGTTAATCTGATATAAAGAACTCTCAAAACCCAAAGAATTTAAATTAGCCATGGACTTCAGCTTTTCACATACTAACATCCTCAAGGTGTGAAAATTCAATGCTTGTCTCTAGCTCACTTCTGTCTCTCTGTCAAAATGAAATTAATCACATTTCACAAAAGCATTTTAAGTATTTATAACAGCTCTGTTATCATAATGTCTAAGTATTTCACGAATTTTCTTACTTGAAGAAGGACCTGATTTTTCAATTTGCTAACCTGAGACACAGCTGCCCCCAGAGGACAGTGGTTTGAGCTGTTCAGGTTACGTGGGGGATGTGAAGCAGTTTAGCTGCATCTGTGCATTGATCCAGCTGGGTGGATTCACCTGGACCTATAGCACATCCAAGTGACTCATCAGGTTCCATCACCTGCTTCCATTATACTGCTAACAAACTCAGCTGGCTCCTTCAGTCCATGTCGTGCAGCAAGACTCTGTATTTCAACTGCATGAGGTAAAGGGTAGGTTGGTTGGTTGAAGTCATGCAAAAGTTGGTCAGAGGGCCTGGGCACTGCTTTCAGAAATCTGAAGTTGTTACTCATTCTGCATCCTGTCTTCTTTCTTAGCCACCAACCACACATAAGTAAAGGAAAGTAGCAAGGCAAGAGGAAGACAAAGCAGAAAGTCAGCAAAAACTATCAGTAAAGTGGGTAAAGTGGGTAAACAACCCCCACCCCCCAAAATATGGGGCCAAAACAGACTTAAGAAACATTTTTCACTTTCATCCCTCAGAAGCAATTTTCTGGAAATAGAAAATACCTTGATGAAAGCCACATAGAAAAGTTGGAGAATAGACATGAGATGAACAAAACAGCCCTTGAAGACAACTCTGCACTGCCATGTACAATGATCTCCGTAGCAAGTATTTCTTTCCTCTGGAGAGCATTGCACATCACTGCGCAAGGCTGCATTTCATAAATTGGAAAACATCTTCAGAAAAATACATTTATACACATCATAGGGTATACAATGTATACTTTGCTTCATCATTGTGATATTATGAATGCTACATGTCTTTTCTTCATAGAAGAATACTTCAGAGGCCTCAAAATTTATTCTGCCAACAAAGTAGAAAGATTAGCATAAGTACAAGTTTTCTCTGTGTAGTGTAGAATATGTAGCACACATTTTGCATGTTCATGGAAGGAAATAGTCAAAATACATGTTATATATACATGTATTTATCTATACACTAAAAATGGAAGACGACACACAGGCTTCATGAACGTGCATATATCAGCAGTTCTTATTAAGGTATATGTGTAACTTGTATTCAAAACCCAAGTTTAGCATTTTGCAGAGCTGTCTCATTCTGAAAGTGAAGCAATTCTTCATTTGCCATGATGCTTTCATGAGGTTGTTAGTAACTTTATGACATTTAACATGGCAGGAGCATATTTGTTTAGTAATTAGAATACTAAAATGGTTATTAGGAACATCATCCAGATTTTCTATAATTCACCTCTCAGCTTTATTCAGGAGCACAAGTGGCCAAATGGCTCAGCCTAAATGTGAAAGAGAGGGAAGCAGTGTGAGTCAGACCAGATGGCTGTTGACCTTAAGGCAAGTTAGAAATGGGGAAAGCTCTTCTCAGCTGTGCTTCTTCAAAGCACTGCTCCAGAAACTCACCTAGTCCTGGTAATGGAAAAAGCTTTACTTTTTAATATTGAAGAAGTTCTAGTTTAAAAATAATATATTTGTTTCTAGACACACAAATACTATTTTTTATGTCTTTTAAGATACATAAATTGGATGGCAATAGGAAAAAAAGCAATGAAATTACTTTCTTGAATCACAGCATTCCAGAGTTCGAGCATCATGTCTTCTAAAATTACACACTGCCAACAATTATTGCCATTCTTCAGAGCTGACCATTGGAAAAACACTGTAAAGATAAAGAACTTATATTTAAGCTAAATTCATGCTTTCTTTTTGAAACAATTTGCAGTTTGAAAGTTCTTATTCTGTACTGTATGAAATGTGTTACAATAGAAAGTTTTCAAAAGCTGAAAAAAGACTCTGAAACAACCTGAAATTGTCATTATTATTTTTGTTTTGCTTTGAGAGAATTAGGTACCTACTGTATTTATCCTAGTTGAAAGAAATCAGATTTCTAAATTTTGAAATCCTCTGTAAAATGTCAGTCACTCTCTATCAAAACAAATGAGGTGTCTGAATAAAGGTTTGTGTCAAAGACTTTTGAAAGCAAGAGAAGATGTTTAGGTCTGTATACTCTGGTTTTGATCCACAAAGGCTAAATTTATAGGTTATGAGATAAAGTTACATAAAGGAGTCACCTTTCTGTAGCTGTATATCTTGACCAACTCTAGTGCTTTGCTCTTATAATGGTTTATCCATGACCTAACAGATAAAGGGAATGGAACATAATCAGAAAATCATAGCTAAGTTAGAGAAATCTTAAAGTAAACACCTCCTCATTTATTTTCACACACATGAAAAAAAAAAAAAAGGCAAAAAAGAAGGAAGGTGAAATTATTCCTATTTTTCTTCTTGGGAATCCACTTGAAACATTAATTAAGCATGCTAACTTGAATGTGGTAAGAACGTCTGCAAAGTCTTTCTTACCATTTTGTAGTTTTCTGTGGTTTATCTTACTTTTCAGCAGTTTCTCTAATATTACCAAGATATTATTATTCCTGAGAGTGTAATTATGTTGTCTTGTATTCTTTTGAGTGGGTCAAATAACCTTTGTAGTGCATTTTTAAAGAATCAATGATGCCTAAGGAGTCTAAAATATATGCTGCTGACTGGGAAATTATATTTGTATTTAATTATGCAATACTGTGTGGAATTGAGAACATATTGCACAAAATGGCTTTGACTGGCTGTTATGTACTTTCTGCAGGTGTTATTATACACCAGGCTAACATAGTTATCTCAGTGCTACATGGAAATGAAGGAGATCAGCACTGGGGGTGTTATATATTTAGAAGTTCACAACTGTGTCGTTTACTGGTCATGCAGCACCTCTCATTCAGACAGACTATACAAGCTTGCAAAAAATCATATACACCCTGCAGAATTTGATATTTGGTAATGAAAGCCAGGTCTGTTAGCAGAGCAGAGAATGCTAGTGTTTTGTATTCCCCAAAATACACTTGACTTCATGGGAGCCCTTCTGAGTGGCATCAAATGAGAATCTGGCTTTGTGTGCACTATCCCACGGGAATGTCATGGGTTTGTTACATGAAACCCATAAATCATTTTGATATTATCTGGACCTGTATTATCATAGGAACTCTACAGGCTGGTAAAATGTGCTTCTGAGTCATGTAGAATTCACTTACTGCTCCTGGGCATTGAGACTGCGCCCCACTGTGCCCTGAAACACATATTTTGTGCAGCATGGGTGCATATGTGGCCAGAAGGAGGCCATTATCTGTATTTTGATTACTCTTTCATTATGTCTTTGTGCAGCTGTACTGACAACTCTTCCTGTTTCTGTTTAAAAACACAAACAAGAGCTAGAAAGCACTTACCATGTTTCCCCCCTTCAATATCTGAAGATTATATTGATTTGAGAATGTGAGTAAATAATGAGAAGTACTGCAGCTCAGTACAGGAAGACTGAGAACTTTTAAGTTCCAGGACTTACAGATGGAAAATACAATTTTTTGATGGTAAGAGCAAAATTGTGAGTTTTAAACAAAAAACAGAAAGGAAGGAGTTATCCTCCAATCAGTAAGAAACTGAGGCACCCTGACACAAGAAAAAATTGTAAATTGCTGAAAAATAATATTTTTTTATCCCTGAATTCAATGTTCATGCACAACAATGTGTTCAACCAAGATGTAGAGATGCATCCCCAGTTAAACATGTTACAAATCAAAGCTAAAATCACAACTGCATAAGACAGTGTTAGATGCTGAGAGTCTGGCATCATATCAGGCACAGTCTTCCAGGAAAGAGGGTGAAGAATCTGAAGTGTGGGTATCCCACAGTACACACAAATACTGGAGAGCAAAATTGGACTGCAACAAGGCAGAAAATAAAATTACCAGAGAAAAAAGTATAAACTAATTACACTGAGAAAGAACAAAATTAGGAATTCTTAATCACACCATTAGGTACCAAGAAGGTTGAAAACAAAAGCCTTAGTAAGAAAATTCCCTTCAGGAATTATTTTTTCTTTTAGAAACTCACTGAAGCATGAAGCACTGCTGAACTTAAGTGGCTACTTGATTTTCTAAACAAAGGAGACATAGGGAGCTATATGGAAAGAAAAAAGGGAAAGAGCAGAAAACAAAGGGATGGAAAGCAAGAAATAACTATAATAATATTTTAAAACCAAAAGGCAGCAGCAGAAACTGGGCAGAGATGAACCACAGTGAGCATATGCAGAGCAAGAGACAGACTTCTTAGCCAAAGGCATACAATTTGAATCCTGCTGCAAATTTCTAAACAAGTGACTTTATGCACAAAGTGCATTGTGTTCTTATCAGGCTCAAAAGGTTCTGCTGAATACTCACTGCTTTGATAACTTAGCAAAGAGACTCAGATTAAAAAGTTACACAGAACAGCAGATCTGCAGGTGTGTCCATGCATCCGGCTTTCAGTGTCAGAGGAATACCTCATTTATTGCTGTGGGTCTGCCTGCTACTGAAAATATAATTTGCAGTGCTGATGCCTTATGGTGGATCTCTAGTTCTCATTGCTGGTTTTGAAAATTGTTGTTCCTGGCCTTATTTATGAGTGCAATGTTTTTTTACAGAGATCTGCCGCCTCATGCACCCAGTGTAAGAGATTAGCACTATGTTTAAATACAGTTTCAAACAACAGGAAAAAGAACTTAAACCTTAGGAAAGCTCAGGTGAAAATCTTTCCTTAACCGTTTTTTTCATTATAGAAAACTCAAAACTTAATGTAATTGTGGAAGCCAAATGCTTCAAATTCTCAATTCCAGACTAAAAGAATGTAGTTTTGACCTTGTCTTGACACAGGTCTAATTCAAAATCATGAAAAACAATAGAAGACCTTCAAAGTGCTTTGTAAACAGGCAGGGCTGCTACCCTTTGGGTCCAGCATTTAAGTTTTTCTCAAGTAATTTTTGCCTTTCTGGCCAATTAGCAATTGCACTAAAATCACATATTTCCATTTTTTCTTTTTGAACTCTGTGTTTTCCAACACATTCTGAATTAATGAATGAGAGTGCTAACTAATTTGTACTACACAGAATCAGTTTCTTAATACTTTAAAATATTTTCCCTCTTTTGGTAACACCTTTTATCTTTTTTTTTTTTTTTAAATGTTCTTAGCAGGATTGAGTTTTAGTGGAAGCACACAAGATATTAGTCAGATAACAGAACTGGTTTCCAATTCACATTGTAAAACATTTCTAATTCTGGACTACAATAATGACAATTATTCTTGTGCTCTGACTTTTGCTGTACTCATTATCACTTACCTCCTCCTCCACTCAAGTACTTTTCACTTTGTTAGACTTTCCTCCTTTAGGCACAATTGTCATATATCAAAATTCTGTGAGACTTAAAAGTGCTACACAACAAATGTAAACTAATGCAACCGCTTCTGGAATAAGACTGATCTTGTTAGCATGAGCCCTTTGGTTTTTTGGTTTCTTTAACATAGAAAATCAAGCCTGCAAGGACTCATCTTTAGTGTGTATCCCAAACCATTAATTCAAATACTTCTCTTCAGATAAAATTAATTTATTAAGTAGGTTTTGTTAAAGTCATTACTATTTTTCTTCTGTGGATTCCATCTCTTGTTGTTTATTCAGTTTCATAAAGAAAAATAATAGTGCTTTGGTTTCCACAGAGTATAGAAATTTTATTTAGAAGTGGTTTTCCTGAGAAATATTTAATTTGCAGTAACTCTTAATTACTGCTATTAAAATAGCAGGTGTCAAAAATGTCCTCTTCAATGTCAAAAAGACTGCTTCTTTGTCTTTTCTGATTTTATTTTTGTTCTATACTTACATAATCACAGAACAATCTGGGTCAGATTGGAAGGGTCCACAGTGGGTTATCTGGTCCAACCTCCCTGCTCAGGCAGGGTCATCCCAGAGCACATGGCATAGGATTGTATCCAGATGGTTCTTAAATATCTGCAGAGAGGGAGACTCCACCACCTCTCTGGACAATCTGTTCCAGTGCACAGTAAGGAAATTCTTCCTCATGTTTAGGTGGAATTTCCCATGCCTTGGTTTCTTCCCCTTGCCTCTTGTCCTATTGCTTGGCCCCACCAAGGGGATCCTGGGTCTCTTGGCACTCTCCCTTGAGATATTTATACACATTAATGTATAATTAATACACGAGGTCCCTTCTCATTTGTCTCTTCTTGAGGCTGAACAGGCCCAGCCCCCTCAGCCTTTCCTCATAAGAAAGATGCCCCAGTCCCTTGATCAACTTTGTAGCTCTCTGCTCGATCTGCTCCCAGAGCTCCAAGTCTCCACAGTATTGCAGAGCCCAGAGCTGGACACAGATGTGGACTCACCAGCGCTGAGTAGAGGGACAAGGTAATCATTGACCCACGGGCAATGTTCTTCCCAATTCAGCCCAGGACACCATCAGCCTGCTTGGCCACCAGGGCACTGCTGGCTCATGGACAGATGTTGTCCCCCGGGACCCCCAGGTCCTTCTCTGCAGAGCTGCTTTCCAGCAGGTCATCCCCAGCCTGTGCTGGTGCGTGGGGTTGTTCCTCCCAGGTGCAGGACCCTGAATTTAGCTTTATTGAATATCAGAAGTTTTTTCTCTGCCTGTCTCTCCAAGCTATTATTCTTAAAATGCTTAATTAATCACTGTTTTACTAGTTTTCCTAATTATTCTTAATTGTTTTTATTAATGTGCTTAATGAATTTGCTTTACATGAGAAATACCTTCTCACCTTTAAGTTTGTACAGTGCCTGCTCTTGGTTAACTCACAGTTAGAATTGTTGATACAATTGCACGTGGTGAAGAGAGTGGCAGGACAGGCACCCCCCACAATGATCAAGTGCCTAGTTCCAGTGAGAGTCTATTTGAGCTAAGCAAGAGGTTAAGCAATGGGAATGACAGGAGAGCAGCTCTGCTTCTGCATATATTCAGGCTTGGCCCTCTCTCATGTGAGATTTCTCTTTAGTGTCAGTTACAAAGGTCAAAAATTTGTCTGTGTTTAAATGTGTAATGAAAGTATGAGTGTACTTTGCATGAGTTACTAAATGGCCTTTGCTGGTGAGAAGCTTCAGTTATTACTTACCTGAGACAAACAAACATAAACTAGCATTCAGTATTTCATCCTAAATCCTCAGGGCATGCAAAATATTTCTGCCTCCTTTCCCCCAAAAAACCCACTTTCCAGAGCAGTCTTTAAATTCTCTATTAGTGCTCTGAAAAGGGATATAATTAGGAAAAGATCTCTATTTCTCTGAAAAGAAAGAAGTCAAAAAGAAAAGAAGATACACATAGCATCTACAATGGATTGTGTCCTTTGCCTGGTATCTCCTTATCTCTGTATGAAGAGAATTCATGAGTGAAAGCCTCTTCTATTGGAATGTCAGTATCAATGTCAGTTCATAGGATCCAACTTCAGCAGAATTTCCTTGTGGTGCTGCTGTAAATAGCTTGTGTTGATTTGGCTTGTTGTGTTTTGAATTTTCTGTTGTCTGAGTTAATTACATGTTGGAAGCATAGGACAAAGTAATGCATGTAAACTACTGAATTAGCTGGAGTTTTATTCTTCTTGAACCACAAAGCCGGAATCTGTTTTTCTTTTCATATGGAAGGATCCTGCAGGAAATACTTACTGCACAGTAAACTGTGGGTCCAACTTCACAGGGAAAAGGAGGAGAGATGCCTGGACATTTTAAACACTGAGCTGACCTCTGTTGGATCCTGACAGACAGCTTAAACTGCAGATGTAAACTACTGTCTGCAAAGCAAGACAGCAAATCGCAGAACTTCACAACTGGGAGACTGAAACAAGTCTTGAAAGTCATAAAAACTATGTTTTTAATCCATGTTATACAGCAGCTTCCTTGTAGGATGGTAACATTTGGTAAAGCTACTTATTTGCTCACATATGAAAACAAGCTGTTAGCACTTAAGCACACAGGAGTTTTTGCATCAGCTTGGATGGTACAGGCTGATGGTCTGTATGAGTTGCTTCAGCTTAAAGGTGAAATTTCAGGCAATGGTGAAAATAAATTTATAACCTCATATCCTTGTTTAAGAAGTGATCCTAAGTATAAAAATACTGTTTCTAGTTAAGACCCACTGCAAACAAGAAAAAAAACTTACAAATAGTTATATTTTACTGACAGTTAATCTTCCATCAATAAATATTTATCCCTAGTGTAATATCTTTGTGGCTTGTCTTATCCTTTTTTAAGTTTGTTTGTTGTTTTGTTTCAGCTACCCAGAGAAAGCTTATTTCAATGTGCTTCTGAGAAAAGTTCTTTGTTTCTGAAACTCTACTCATAACATCTACACCTCTGCTTCCTCAAAGCTGTGAGAGACAACTTTTCTAAGACCATGTCTCTATGTTTCCTCTGGAGCTGGGGCTTATAAATTGTGTCTTTGCTCCAAGCTCTTTCCTATGAATGTATGGCTCTGTTTGCTCAACATGTATGATCCCACCATTTACAGGCCATGCCATCTTTCTTCCCCTGTCTGTGTTCCTATTTGATAAAAAATATTCTAGACTTTGTGTGGAGTACACCTTCCTCCTTTAAAATTTACCTTCCTTATTTAAAAATAAAAGGAATGAAAACCTCTTTTTTTACAAACTTTCTCTCATAATTTTTCTCTACCTGTATAAGTAGTTGATACACATTTATTTTACAGAACTCAGATTTTTAGCTTTTCTAACTGCCTTTCTGCATTTTTGGGGGGAAGGGTTTGGGGTTTTTTGGGTTTTTTTTGGTGGGGTGGTTAATGTGTTAATTAAGAAATACTTATTCTTGTTTGAAAAATAACATCTTTCCCTCACACAAATCTCCAGTAAAACTTAATGGTCATGTCCAAACAATTCAGTAAGGATCTGAAATAGCTCTGGATTTATTTCCTTTTCTCTGAATTCTGCTTCAGATACTCTTTTAGTTTCTTCTGACCATTTTTATTCCTAAGGGCATCCTTATTATTTCTTCTTTCTTTACATGCCAGAGATATGATCTCACAGCTTTCATCCTTGGTTTTATTCTTTCTGAAATAATCACTTAGCTCACATTCAAGAATTTGTAACTTTTTCATAGTCAAAGAAGAAACTGTTTATGAATGTAGATATTTCTTTTCTGGAATTCTTCTTTTATTCAACAAGGAATATTTTCCCATTTTTGTGTCCCTGGATGCAGTAGGAATCAAAAAAGAAGGTGCTTTTCTCTGCCAACTGTTTCCAAATTATTTTCCTGGCACTTTGTCTCCTTAGTTTTCACTCTTATGTCTTTATCTTTTCCTTATACCACCTCTGTGTTCTTAATGTTGGGATGCTAACTCAAATTTAGCAAGAAAATTCAATTAGCATGGGTTATATTTATTAGTGAATAAAAGTTATTCAGCTGTAAAGAAAGAAATAATTATTTTATTTGATTTTATCAGGAAAGGTGCAGGCATAGCTTGAAAAATATATTAAAAATTAAAATTGTATTAAAATCTGATTTATACAGAATATATATAAGGTGAAACATTCTGTTGGTGCTACAAATTCTTCTTGAACCATGTGTTGTTTTGGTTTTTTTCTTTCCTGAATGTAGTCATGAATTAAAATGAATCTACGAGCCAAACTTGACTTTGCAATTGCATGCACTATATTTATGTAGAATGGTCACATTTAAACTAATTTAACCATTTTAACTAAATATTTTGCCAAGTAGGATTTCAGCTTGATCATGGACTTGTATTGTTGTAGAAATAGATAATCAAAATGAAATCCAGCTCACATTCCAAAACAGACTCTCTCTTTAGAAAAGAGAAATTAAATTATTAAAGTCTATTTATGTAGCAGTAGAAGGTTGAGAAAAATTTCAATAATCTTTGCTTTCTATTTAGCAAGAACACAATATTTCCATAAACTTAGTGTGAGAAAAAACCTCTGTGTTAAATCCAGAATGAATAAACAAGCTGAACTTAAAAGGTTCTGAAGTAAGAGTTATTTCAATTTAATAGTTTTATGCTGGTCTCTGAGTACTCAGGGACTTAATACCTTGAAACAGAATTGGCATAACAATCAGTGAAGTGAATGATGTCATTTCCCAAAAGGCCAATTCAGATTCTCCTTTTCCAGACAGATATTGTAAGCTCAAACTTTGTTCTTTATTAAACAGAGATATGTAAACCTCAAGAAGATATTAATTTCAAACTTTCAAATAGAGTTAATACTTGAATTTCATAATTCTAAGGTTAAATCTTCTCTATCAGTCTGATCTGGTTGAGCAGAGAAGGCAAAAAGGACAATTAAAAAACCCCTATAATCTGCTGCATACTCCAACATTCTTCTTTGGCTTTATTAATCTCTTCCTCTCCCCTTTCATTTAAATTTCTCTTTTGTTCTGCTCATGACCATTCTGGTTTTCAGACAGATTCCTGGACCTTGCAGCTGTTCTTTGGCGGAAGTGATATGGAAAGGTAGCTTTGAAGAATTTTCTTAGTAAATTTCATTATTTTCTCCTTCTCTGAAGCACTGTTGACAAAGATGAGATTTAAGGTTTAACATTAGTTGATGACTCTTCTTAGCTGTGGTACAACAACAGTGAAGATACCTCATTTTGTGTTGTTCTGTGTGTTGAATTAAATATTAAATATAGAAGTAGATAGTATATATGTCCAAATCAAGAATCAAAGAAGTTTTTAACTGTTTTAATTCTCTTTCAAAGGGTCTCAGAGCACTCCAGCCAAGATCTACAGATAGATGTTAACTTCAATAATGTCTTTGCATAATCTATATAAGATGCAAAACATATGGTGAAAAGAAAAGAATAATTAAAAAGCTTCATCATTACAATATTGCTTGTAATTGGTTTAATTTCTTGAACTTATTTGGTGTTAATTTCATTTCCTTTATCTTTTCCTCCTTGGCCTGAATCAATTCCACTTCACATTAGTCTGTATATCCTAAGATTAGCTTCCAAGAGCAGTAAGATGAATCATGATTTAGAGGTACCTGCTTTTTCCTTTAGCTACTGAGGTAGCTAAGAGAAGTCACTAAACCTAGGTAAAACTCCATTTGTTGTGTAAAAGGTCCATTCCCCAGCTGTGAAATATTATCACCTGCTGCTCAGGAAAACAAAAATTGTATGCTGGGACCAGGTCTGTTCCTAAGCTAAGCATTCATTTCTAGGAAAATTCCTTTCTAGGATGAATGCATTTATACGTGAAAGTATCTGTACCATGTGTCCCCTGGACATGAGGTAACCACTACAGAAGTACACCTTCCCTGCCAAAAAACTAAAGTCTTTACTGAAGTCTGGTGAAGTTCTCAAGAAGACAAGAGCCTTAGCATCATTCCATATTTTACTTTGTATTTGAAGAAACAGCAGTAAGTGGGTCACACTCAAATTCACACACACAGAAGGGGTGATAGCTTTGGGGATGTTTGCACTGAATGTACAGGTTGCCAAACACTGCACTGAGCAAAATGTTCTGCAGCTGAAACTGCTTGGATAGTTTGAGCTGTGTACATTCAAATTCAGAAATACGAGAATATGGCCATTAACTTTACGTTACACTTGTAACTATTAACTAGTGCTTGGAAGCATCGTGTAGTCTTAAAATAACCAGCGGTTGAAGGCCTCCCCTCTCTGTCTTTTAGCTAATGGCCATGTTAATAAATTGTTGACATGTGATTGTGAGGAAAGTGTCAGTGATTACACAGCAGAAAGGTGAAAATTGCAACAGTGAGCGTGATAAGTAATGCCAATCTCTAGGTAGATGTCTTGATAGCCTTTTGCGGCACTCATTTAAATTACAATTGTCTTTTTTTTATGCACAGCTAGGACTAACATATTCAATTCATATAAACACTTAATATAAAATTCTAGCCATTTATTATGAGATTATTTATTTTAGTACCGGAGTTTTCCTTTAATAATTTATAAAGGGAGAAATAGCTACTTGTGAGGTTGAGATCTGGGCTGTTTTTAAAGATAAAACCTGGGAAGTAGGGGAAATTCAGAGGAATAATGCTATGCAGAGGCTTAGCACTAGAGCAAGCCAGTTTACAACTAGGGCATCTTAATTCTATATTGAGCCTAGTGTAAACTCCCTAACTGTGCTGCCAAACACTGCTGTAAATGTTGATTTTGGAACACAGCAGACAAGGACCCACATTTGGAATTCTGACAGTGTGTGTTCAAGATGCAGAGGGGTTCTTCCTCTAGAGCTGATCCCATGTAACCTCTGATCTAAAGGTAAATGTTCAGAGATATGATGGTTCCTTCTCAATGTTGTTGGGAAAATGGGCACTGAAGCACCAGCTGAGTGGCAGCCTAACGTGAGGACAAAGAACCAAGCTCTGTGCTATCCATTTATGTCACTGTTTCAGTGGGATAACACTAGGAAAACTCCATGTGGCATTATCTGGTACCACCCTTGGAAGTGGACTACAAGGCAGAGATCCAATGGGAGGATGAACATCTGACCTATGAATGAAAAGTTGCTTAGAAGGAGCTACAAATATAAGCAGAATTTTGCAAATGAGTTGGAAAGCAAACTACTTTCCCAAGAAACTTCCATTTGAGCTAGTGAACTCTTTATGGAAAAATAAGAAGAATAAGTTATGTACTATGTATGTTCTTTATAAAATTTTGAGAATTTAGTATCTGTAAGAGGATAGTACGGTGAACTCAATTAACTTTTAAATAGGGAAGAGATCTTTGGTCCTACATTTTCAAAAGAAAAGGAAACCAAGAGATTTATTTCATTTTTATTGGAAATAAAATTAATTTTTATTCTTTTTTCTTGCTCTATATAACTATGCAATACAATAAAGAGTAAAAACTTACTTTAAACCACACTTTAAGTTTTATTTTTAATGGCTGTTCTCTTTATATTTTTGTCTAAAGAACTATTACTGAATAATAAAGCTCCAAATCTCAGCATAAAATTGCAACTGATCTATAGTTATTATAGTGAAACCACTGTAATTATTCTTGGTTTATTAAAACTATAGTAAATCAGTCCTATAATAGTAAGACTATAGTAATCATATTGAATAATAGCTGCAAGTTATTATCTCTATATTTACTACACTATTATAATAATTACAGTTCAACTATATGGTTTTATTTAATACAATGCTGAAATTTACCTTGGCAATTTTATTCAAGTTTCTTCCTATACATATTTCCTAGAATACAATAAGTAAAACTTCTGGTGTGAACTAGGAAAACTTCATGTCTGTTTTTAAAAAAATGATTGGTAATTAAATAACATAGTTTAAAATTAGTAAATTTGATGCTTTCGTGAATGAAAAAAAATTGTCTTTTGTCATGGCACAAGAAATTTTTGCAACATGATGAAACTAATTTTTGAGACTAAATGAAAAAGTAAATTATATTTTTTAAAACATTTGATAGATTTGTTTTCTTTAAAACTCTGCAAATATTGGTAAAGTGGCAGACAGGCAAAACAGTCTTTTATATATATATATATATAAATATATTTATATATATATATATTATATATATTTATTTATATATATATAACTATCTTGTCTTAGTAAAACAAAAACAAACAGTGAAAAAGGACAGAAATTGGATAGGTTCTGCATATGTCCATGTATACAGGATTTTGTACACTCATACAAGAATATTGTAATTTCTTCACTTTAATGGGGATATAAGGGGGAAATTTCACTTCTTTAGAGATCTAGATGTGTCTCTGTGTTAGGCATTCCAGTCTCACACATTAAGAGTCTCATGACCCCTGTTATACCATTTGCTTTTTGCATGTTTAGCCTGCATATTGTTACAGTTCTTGCCAAAATGCCACTGACACCCTTTGTGTACATCCCACACTTCCTTCTGTAATATTTCCTGCATGTCACCCATTACAGGTTATTATTCAGAACATTTTGAAATCGTAAAGACCTGCTCTCCGATCAGAAACAAACTTATCTCCCAATCTGTGGGTATGCCTTGAGATTTTCAAGCTGGCGATTTAGGGAATGGTTATTTCATTGCCGCATTGCTGCGTAGGATTCACAAGAATGTCCACTCACAACCTGCCTCCCACAGGCCTGGCTAAGCTTTCAGGTCTGTACAGGCCCTCCCTAGCTGAGCTCAGAGAGTTAAACTTATAAAAGCAAGAAAGCTTTTAAAACTCCTGGGCTAAAATCAGACTATATATGAGCTCTCCCTTCTGAAAAAGAATAGGATAAAACAGAAAATGAGGAAGGAGGAAGTGCACACAAATGCTTAAGCATGGGCCATTTAATATCCTATGGGATGAAGGCAAGAACCCTTCTTCAAGTAGGACACATCAGATTTAAGCCTATTTTACCTGAATGTTTTGGTTAAATCAGGAAGAATAGGGTATTTGTTAATGTTTTCTCTCTCTTCCACATATAGAGCTTACAGCATCACTACACAGCCAGCATGATAGCCTTTCATACTGTGAAGAGGGAACTTATGCTATAATGAAATGGAAAACAACTTAAGATTTCCCAACACAAGAAAAGGAATTTTAAGGTTAGTCAGTCACTGTATTAATTAAAAAAATATTTTTCAAGCTAAGACCAGCAGTGAGACAATATGATCAGTCATATGCAATCAAAATCCCAAGCACTTCCAGAGAACCTGTATCTGGTGAAACTAAAGTTCCTGAATTATCTCCACTTGAGTGAAACATAGTAAAAATAAATTTCAGAATATCTCCCACTAATCTCTAATGTGAAATCTATGTGAAAATAACTTTTTCTTGAAAAAGCCTTTTTGCTATAATTTGATGAGAAAAAAATGTATAATTTGCTAGATAAGAAAATTTTTGCGGCTCTAAGATTTGTAGCTATTTGAAACTACTTGTCAACATAAGCAAATAATAAATAAAATAATATGAACTGATAAATACATTTAACAAAAAGAAATTGAAATATAATATATTCATACCCTGGTTTGCCTGTCAATCAAGTTCTCCTCATTTAAATAATGAGTTGAACATTTTTTTACTTAGCAGAGAAAAACCAATTTTTTTGTATTTAACAAATTATGAAAATTTTAGTGACAGTAGCTATACATATATGATAAACTGGTTAGAAATGCATGTGAATGCAAAAGTAATCAATGTCAGCACGATGGGAAAGAAGAACAAGAAAAGTGGAGCTGTAGGGAGTTCTGACTCACAAAGAAGCAAGATGAAAATATGGCTATGAACAGTCTGAGTGAGCCTGTGAGAAAGAGTTCACTCTGCCATGACAAAAGAAGTCACAGGGGAACATGATGCTTGCCAGCACAAAGAAATCTAGCAACAGGCAGGAGGTGAAAGTCAAGAACCAGTGTGTACGAGGGGTCTAGAATAAATTTAATTCAGAAAGCGACAGAAAACTTCCCCCTAGAGGAGACCTTTGTTTTACGTTATCACAGAACAAGCAGAAACACAACTGAAGGGGTTATTGCTGTGTCTGCCAGCTGGAGGCCAGTCACTGGAGCAGACTTAATCATTAAACAGGGTCCTCCACCCATTTGGAGGCTCTGATGGACCAAATTCTAAAAAAAAAATCTCATTTTGAATGTGTGTTCAACCATGGCTGCAGCTCTGCAAGATCAGCAAGCTGCATGGGATAATATTATGATGAAGATGACTTATTTATTATTTAGGCTTCAGTAGCAGATGCTCCACACAGACAAAAAGCCCTTTCTGCACAGCTCTCTAGAAGGACACAGGGTCTGTGGGCAGGCCCTGAGGAGCACACAGGCAGTAAGAGGTCAATAGTCATCATCAGCATGGGCTAGTTCATGGGACAGACACAGAAGTACAGAAAACAGAGATGCAGCTTTGAAAAACAGGTTTGTTAAAGGAAGGCAGTATGAGCAGCTGACCTCAATTGTGCTAAACCTGTAGCACTTTGTTGCTTTCTGTGTGCCTAATTTCCCTTCCACATCTGCAGTGGCACGTGTGATCAGAGTTTGACACCTGAACTCTCGGAGCACTGGCAGAGCCTGTTCTTCCAGATGGGTCAAAAGCATCCAGCCCCTTCCCAAGCCAGCAGCATTAACTTACCTGAGCTCCTTATTAAAATGGCAATGTATGAGGAATGCTGAAGGTTGCAATCTGTATACTTGGAGGTCCCAGTGGCAGGGAGTCAAGTAGCTCTGTCCTGGCATTGTCCTTCCAACAGAGTAAGAACAGGGCTTGAATAGCATTCCTACCTACCTGCGCTGCTGTGCCAAGGCACTCCTGCTCCTTTCTGAATTTGGGAGGTTCTTGGACATGGATAGGTTAGTGAGCAGTAAGATGCTGTCCAGTTTATAAAATATTTTAATAATATATACCACCTCTCTGAAAAGCGGGTTGAACTAAATATGTAAAGCCTTAATTTACCTCCTATTTTACTGAAGGTGTTAAAAGAAAAGCGTCACTCATCATGGTATGAAGAAAGCAAAGGAAATAGACTGGGATAACTAGAAATACCCGTGTTACTTCAACATTTTAGTTTCCAGAACATTTCCCCCAGCCAGTGGCCATCCACACAGGCTGCAAGAGGAAGGAAAAAACTGATTTTCCAGCTTCAAAATGACAGAATGTTTTACAGTGCACACTGGGTATCATACTTTCTAGAAAGCTTTTGAAAATGTTTTATCACATCAGTGTTAGCAGTCAAGTCTTTTTACATGAGACTGTAACAACGGCTGTCCTGGGTTAGATGAAGGGTTTATCTAACCCAGGTATCTTGTGTTTAACAGTGGCCAATAGCAAATGCCTAGGGAGGAATATAAGAGCAAGACACGCAGTGATGCTCCCTGGGTATGTGCTTTCAGCCACCAGAAATTCACAGCTCAGGGACATCCCGACCCAGGGGTGTTATCTCTATGTTTAGTAGCCTTTGATAGATTTTCTTCCATGAATTTGTCTAATAGTTTTCTGAACCCCTGTCAGCTTCTGGCATTTTAGTACCAGTAAAGCAGTAAAGCAAAGGGGAAAACAGATGTGGAAACCATTTCAATAAAAGGCTCTTCTTTTTATCAGAGACTGGAATTTGGAGACTAACAGAGAGGCAGCCTCATGTTCAAAATAAGAGTTTTGAACTTAATAGTTTGTGAGCTGCCCCAGAATCCTTGGTCACCACATGGGATTTCTGGGAACCAAAGTCTTCAGGACTGAATCAACAGACAATGACTGCCATTATTGTAACTGAGTCACAAGCTAGATTAACAGTGAAAAAACCAAAAACACAGGAGGCCAAACTGACTCATTTTGAAAGCGGGGGGATATTTTAAGAAAAATGGTTTTCGCTGAATTTTCACAGGGAACAGAGTGCATTTAAGGTAAACACACGTTTATATGGGCACCAAGTTATATCCTAAAGTTACTATGTCTGATAACTGAATATCTGGGTTCTTAATATTCAACAGCTGCATCACAAAAGATTTTCTCACATTCTGAAATGAATGTTTTTAAACAGAGTACTCATTAGGGCAAAACTTGTCTTCTGCAAAGAAACTACATCAAGCCAAATTCATCCTTCAAGAAAACTTGGGCCTTCAAAGAAGAGAATTAGGAAGCATTTAAATACAGTTAAATGCTTCTGCAGTTTCTGTGGCACACACAGGAATGCTCAGATGAGTCTTCTAACCCACAGGGCATGTTCTAACATCACAATCAGTGCTCTCTCTCAAATATAATGTACCTGTAGGTCTCTATAAATAGCTTTTCCTTGGAGTTCTGGCATCTAAATATTTTTATAGCCAATGCATGGCTACAAGCAGTTCTAAATGGCCCTGAAATGGCTAACACAGAATTACAAATCCCTTTTTACTCATAAATTAAATAACAAAACAAAAAAAAATCAACAACATTCTGTGGGAAAAAAAAAAAAAAGAATACAATTCTTGTAATGCTAAGCAGTAGCATATGAAGTCATTAGAAATTTGTTTGCTTTGGAAATATAGAGTAAGAATTAGATCAGAAGCACCAGCAAACATATTTCTGAAATGAGAGTCAAGCAAAGAAAGAAATAAGCCAGCAAGGCAAGGGGAGCACAGGAAACCCGAATATCCCCATATCATATCCAAAAAATAAATAATTCAGTTGAGCCCCACCATGTCATTTTCTCAGTGGATTTAGTGATCTCCCATGCAATAACATGCCACGGTACATTTTGATCTGCATCAAAATTAACAGTCAGACACTTTATGAAGTATTATCTTTGTTAGCTTTACCACTAACAAAAATACACTTTCAATTCTTCACATCCACATAGCACATCTATTAAAGCAATCTGGGAAATTAGTTTGAGATAAACTGTACAGCAATTTTATTCATAGCCTCCCTGTATCTCACACTGTTAATCTGCATCACAGCTCACTAAATAGTGCCTAATGTTTATTGCATTTAACTGAATGTATACGATTCTGAGGGTACGCCAGGGACCGATTATCATAATTATACATGTTTCTATGGAAACCCACAAGTCTATCAGTTTTGATTCATTATATTGTTATACCTTCTAGCACTTTCTAATTATTAGGTGCCCATAAAAAAGTCTCAGTCTTGCTGTTACTATAGAAATGAGCTATAGACAGGCCTCAATTATTAACCCTTACAGGGCAGGAATGGAAAAAAGGAAGAAGCACATCACTGGATACAGGGTAGTCCTTTTAATAGGATAAAATAGAAACTATTTTAATCTGCGATCTTAACTTACTTTAATGGCTTCACTGAACTTTCTCATTTGGTTGAAGAAAAAGTCCAGCTAGGAAAACAGAGAAAACAACTTGGCTGTTTTCCCCACAGTCCTGGATATGGGATGTTATAGTCATGCTCTGCAAATATTCGTCAATGAGAATGTAAGAGTCTCTTGAAAGACAAAAATGTCATTAACAGACTATGGAAAATGCTGAAATGCTTGGTCACTAGAAATCTATAAAAAGTCTGTTAAACTAAATGGGAATATCTGCATTCTTCTCAGTGGCCATCAGTCTAAAACTGGCCTAATGTGCCACTGGATTATTGAGCGTAGGCTTGGTTTCAATGCTGGAATTACAACAGCGTTCAGTGGGAAATCACAGGAAGCCAAGATTTCCTCAGGTGACTTCCATAAAGGAAGAATAATACAGGAGAAAATGAGTTATAATGAAAGTAATAAAAACACTCTATTTTGATATGGTTATTTTAGTCTAAGTTAATACTATTGCTTACTTTGACATATAATATACCCATTTTCCTCTTCCTCATCCTGTATCTTCTATCATAACCCCATGAAACCTAAAATGGACTGAGTGGTTTCACTGTTCCCCTAACCCTTCTTCTATTACAGTTTTCAATTAGAAGTGCCTTTTAGTTTAGATGAGCAAAGCTCTCCCAAAGTGACAGCTCACCCTTCACACTGCATATCTATTTATTTCAGAAATCAACACACCATTCAATAACCTGAGAACAGGCCTGATTGCTATGCTAATAGTATTCAAAAATATGTTGACGCCAATTGAAACAAGTAAACTAGGTTTAATTCATAAAGTCAATAATAAAAGAGAAGGGGAAACATTCATACTTTTGCTTCTTTAGCTGAAATTTTACCTTGAAAGCTTCTGTCAAGAAGAGAAATGGCACAACACAGCTCATATGAGATTTCAGCTAATACTTAAGTTCTCCTATCTGGAGCTGGCTTTATGGGATACAGATTAAAAAAAAAAAAAAAAAAAAAAAAGTAGTGAAAAAATATCACTGCATATTCATGTCATTGTGCAATGGTCATGGTATAGAAGTTTTCAGCTCAAAGTTATGTACTTTTCATTCTGAGTTAGGGGAAAAAGCCAAGAGTTTAAAATATATTCCCATGTTTTAAAAGATTCGCATTGTGTAATTAGCTGTAATCTACATATTCAGTTCTAAATCAGACTTCCACAACTTCCAGTCAATTAGAGCTAAATCACATTACGTACAACAATGAATGAGATGTACATTTGCATTTATATGTAAGAAATAGCATAAAAGAAAGTGAACAGAGTGTCATTCTATATAAAGGTCTCAGATTTATACTATATTTTCAAGGACCCTTCTGTTCAACTCTTATTTTACTATTGCCATGGAGAAACCAGATTTGGTGCAAAACAAGCTAAGCAGCTAAAGAGCAAATTTAATCAGATAATTTAAAAAATCCACTAATTGGTATATTAATACGTAATTTATAAAGTATAATATGTTTGGCTAGATTAAAATAAAAATCAGACAGCAGAGAATATGAATATTTACGCAATTTAGCATTTCCAAATAATATGACAATGCACAGGGCCAGATCCTCAGCTAAGTTCAATGGAGCTTTACCAATTTTCACAAGCTGAAGACCTGGCATAATATCCACCTTTTCAACTCAGTTGCTCATGCTTATGCTGTATAATTGTCACACACTCCAGGTGACAGCAGCATGAGAGTGTGTCCAGCAGTGTCCAGCAACGTGCTGATGTGGGCAGTGAACGTGGCTGAGAGTTTGAGCCTCCCCCAGCAGCCCCATATTTGTACACTGACTTGATCATTTCTTTCCCATCTGCTTTAAGGTGAGTAACAGCCCTTCAAAGAAATATACAGAATTTAAGGATCACTTCCATCTGGCAGGTGAAATTGGACCTCCCATGGTATTCTTAGTGACATTGCCTTTGTGACAATGGGGGCACCACATCATTGCTCTTGACACACAGTCAGGTTCCACCGACCTTCACTTTCAGACATTTAGTGTACTGGAAATAAGTCCATTGAAATTAACCTGAATAAATTAATCAATCAATCAATCAATCAATCAATCACTCAATTATATAATTAATTATTAGCTATTAGGTAATTTATTGTTCAAGAAAATGTCATTCAGCATTTTTTATACACACAGTCCAGTGCTGCAAGATTATATTTGCTACCCGATATATACTCTTTTTAACACATCTCTAAATATTATTTCAAAAGACACTGTAAAAAAGCCTGTACCTAGCTATTTCTTTTCCATCTAAATATCACATTCTTCTAAGAAATATAAATGCTGGTCTCACATTTACACAAATGAAGAACGCCTAATAGGTATATACCAGCACATCTCTGGCAGCAAAGGGACAATGCATGTCATTGCTGATTAAAGCAGTATTTTTGTGCCATGACAAATTAAAAGAAAATATCTAGAGTCCATGTAACAACTTCTAGATTTCAAAATATTACCTATATAATTAAAGAGAAACACCTTAAAATTGGTACATACATGTGCAAGAACAAATTAAGGGGAAAAATCAAGGGTAGAAAACAAATTGGATCGATTTGTCATAAATGTTAGATTATCACAGCCACTGAGAATTACACAGAACCTCTTGACAGAATATTTACTCTTTTTCAAAGGTGTGGAGTTTACAGACACAAAGTTTGAAGTTGTTTTTAGAAGTTAGCTGAGGCTAGCTAAAGCTACTTATCTGAAATTGCTTTAGCAGAGATTTTTGGTTATGAATATGTATGCTGCTTTGTACAAAGTACTTTACCAACTGCAGAAATATTAGTATGAGCCTACTCCCATCACTTCAAGTGTTTAGCTTCAGTAGCTGGTTGAATTTGTTTTGTAGTGCAAACTCCTCAGGGCAGGAAGCCTGTCTGCTGTGATGTCATGTCATAAAGACCATGGCATGACTTTCCCTCTCCTCCCTTATCAGCTGTATTGAATAGAACTCTGAAGATGATGCAGACCTGTGGGGGGTTGTCTAGGTTGTTATTCAGAAATTGATTTAGAGAAGCTAATGTTCAAAGTTCAAAGAATGATTTTTTCTTTAGCTACATGGATTCAGTTCAGCTATTATTTTACACCATTTGTTATTTGAAAGGATTTCATAATCAAAAGAAGGAAAAGTTCAGCTAAAGAGTGAAGTCCTCTCCTACAAAAAGATATTGGGATATGAAATGAGTGTTCAAATTTCACCTTCTCTAAATCTTCTGATATGTCTGATTTTGACTACTATTGACCCTACAGCTTGGCTGAATACCTAACTGCAGTTTCAATGTTTTTGTCAACAAATTCCTTAATTCTGCCAGGTTTTGCATGACTCTGAGTTCCTCTTCAAATTCATATTATGGCAATAAAAAGCAAAGGAAATTCAACCATTAACTACATGGACTGTAAGCGAGATTTTTAAACATATAAACACTGAGATTTTACTAAACATTATAAAAATACCAGTATTTATATAAGTTTATATTAAGAGTTTTCATGGAAAGTACCTGATTTTTTTACCTAGGTTTACACAGTGCATTTGTCCTGGTGAAGTACAGCACTTGCACCAGCATTGGTGTCTGGGTAAAAGTGTGAAAATCAATGAATTGCTGAAGTTTTATAATGAGGCTCAAGGAAAAGGGAACAAAATTAAATTCTAAGTTTTTACTGTTATTACAACTAACTAAATAAAGTAACTAAATAAAGACAAGCGATTTATCTGTGAGTCTTGCATCTCGCTGTAACTGGCAATTGACTCAAGTTACAGTGACAAGGGCCACAGTTCATTCTGTGCCAGATTTTTTTGTTTATGTGGAGACCTCTGTGTGGGGTGATGTTTGCATAAGGCTAAAATCATCCTCTTTTTTTGTTCAGTACATTAAAAAATATGTGTACCTCTGAACAAATTCTCCAGCTACAATCAAAAATGAAGGCATGGTGTGAGGACAGCCAAAAGGAAAGGAGGGTTCAGGATGCTCAGATGTCTCACCTTAAGTGAACTTACACTCATGTGATGAATGAAATTTTCAGTTTTAGAGCTGTTGGATATTACTGGCCCACTGACAGCTGTCAGGCATAAAATGAGGGAGACATATTTGCACCCAGACTGGATTTCACCTCTGAGCCTTTAAAAACATATAGTGATTTGTATAGTTGATAAGAATTATGATCATTCTCACCCTAACTTCACGTCAAACATCTAAATGAGATTCAAAACCTAGCCTTGAAGAGGAGACAACTGCTGTGAACCTAAGACTGAGGGACAGGCACTTGAGAGGAAGATTAATAGTGCTCACCAAAAATACCAGCTCTTCTTTTAAGAGGTAGATAGAAATTCTTGCACTCTTTTGCAAGAAGACCAAAGACAGGAACTGCATAACCATAGCAGAAGCCTTTGGTAGCTCTAAACTGTGCCCATAGATTCATGCTACCTCTCCAATACACATTGCCTTCTTTTGCACTGATCACCTGCAGCTGCCCTGCTGCCCCATCTTGCTCTCCTAATACCTTTGCCACATTCACATTTTCTTGTTTAAGTCTGTTTTTCCCTGGGTTCTTGGGACTCTTTGAGGGTCCAAAGCTAACTGCTCCTTTCTAAGCCCTCTATTGTCTGCCACATACCAAACTCCTTCTCCTACAAGCCCTACAGATCTCTTTCTGCCTTTGTCTCTAGCTCTAAGTCTACTTATCTCATTCTTCCAAGTCCCTCTCCCTCTCTCTCTCCCCCGCATCTCTCCCTCTCCCTCTCTCTCTCATGGCTTTCTTTCAGGCTGTTCTTTGCTTTGGGCCTCATTCTCGCACAGTGTGGTCTCTCTGCCTAATCAGCCGTGCGGCTTCATTACATTCAGGAGCCCTTTGCTATCTGTTTGGGTTTTTATAAAGTCTCCTGTCACCATGGCACCTCACTGTATTCTCACAGCTGTGTCCACTTGCTATTTTTTGTATATTAATTCATACATGCATATTATAAAATTTAGTACAAACAAGAAGGTTTTGCTCAGGATGTTTGCTCTTCTAGACCCTTCTCAGTTTCTTGTGGCTGTACAGATAAAGCTCTGCCATTCATGCATACATTTTGAATCTTCATTAATGTCAGTTCTTCATTTCTATTCTCCGTGTGATCAAAATTCATCTGTCCTCAGCCAGGAGTTAAGAGAGCATTTTAGAATGAAGGAGTTGTAAAACTATTATTATAGCAGCAGGCAGAATGGCAGCATAATTAATAAAGGGGCTCAAGCAAAATATTTAAAATAATTTTTGTTGGAAAATTCCATCTTTGTTGTTTTGACAAAACACTCTACAGGAGTGCCACTTTACTTGGATTATTATTGCTTCTTATGTGAATTAATTTCTTCTGTACCCATCCCCTTTCCCTCCTTCATCTGATTCCTTCCTGTTTGCTGTGCAACCATGGCAACTCTTCACCCCTACTGGATGTTGGACATTTGACCAGTTTTATTAGGTCTGCTCCACTGAGTCAGCAGTTAAAGTCAGGGAAACAGGGAAGCTCAGTCTGGACAGCCTTCACTTCTAAGTGCATGTACATCTGCTTTACCAAATTCTGCCATCCCAGGAAGACCAAAAAGTTTTTCTCTTTTTTTTTTCCTTCTCTTACTTCCTCCCCAGGACCCAGAATATGAAAAGGCTTGTGAAAATTTTTTAGACTGCTTCAAAATTTAGCTGTGTAGCAAGTGCCAGTCAAAAAGAATTACTTGTTTGGCCTGTGTTAATTCTAGGGGGAGAGCAAAGACCATCACTAGCTTAAAAAAAGGTCATGTTTCTGAAAGCATCAATACAACTTCTCACTAAAGGATCTTTAAATAATTTCTGTGCAATTAACTAAGTCTCACAACACTGCCCCAGAACTGGTGCTATTGTACAGATGGAGAAAATAAAGGCGATTAAGTGACTTATACATTGTTATGTAAATCTGTGACAGAGCCAGTCACAGAACCCAACTATTTTCTTTAAAGTCACGTGACATTGTATTTACATTTGCAAATTTAACATTCTTCTCCAGGACTCCATTCATAAGGCTGAGTTTAAGGTTTTACTGCTCTTCCTGCAGTAATGCTCTTCCTGTTCAACATGGCACTTAAGCACATACGTGTCTTCAAGCATGAAAATTGGCCTGGTTAAGGGATTTTTGTTCTACTTATTCCACTAAAACCTTTGGTTTAATGAAAATTGTCCACCTTTGAAGAAAAAAACGAAAATTTTTCAAAATTTTGCATGGAACATTGATTTTAATATATTTACATTCTCAAAGTAAAAAGTAAACACATTTTTCAGAATTTATAAGCAGATATATTGATCTTTTTTCTCAGCACAAGATAATCTATCTACTTAACTCTATTTTTCTTAATTTGGCCTTATGAACCAATAAAGAGCAAAGAGCTCCACTCTGTTCTGGTAGCCAAAGGCCAAGAGAGAGCATTGTATGGCCTTCCTGTGTATGAAGCGAAAAAAAAAAACACCTTTAATATGCCAAATGCGAAGTCAGTAACAACTGAGGGGACTTAACATCTTTCAGGAAAATTGTTCATCACCAAGCAGAATTAGAAATAAACCAGCATATAATTCTGTGCTTATCTGACACATTGTACTATTTGAAGTTTAGTACCTAAGGGGCTTTGAATTTCATGTTTAGCAAATTCTCGGATGTACAGTAATGCAGTATGATATTTCTGTGCATCCTTCTAAATATTTATTAAAAATGAATGCTCTTGTTCAGCTAATTAATTATTGACTATGTTTTGCACTTAACTCTCTTAATTTTGCCGCTATATACTCTTGTACAGTATTTGTTTTTTTCAGTGGATCATGACACTGGTGACTCATACTCAGTTTGTGACCCATTACATCTCCCAGATTTTTTCTACACATCTGAAACCTACTCTATTACTTCCTATTTCCTCTTCAGTTCATCATATCTAAAAGCAGATTTATGTATTCCTGCTTACTGAGTCGTGTTCATTTTTTTCCAGCTGATTTATTCAGATCAATTTAAGTTCTAATTCCATCTCTGGCATGCTTGTAGCCACTCCCACAGTAGTGTTCCCTGTAAATTTAATAAGCAAACTGCTATATTATGCAACTTCCAGTTTAATAATGAAAATGTGGAGTAGTACCAAACTGGTAAGTACTCAAAATAATTTTTGATCAGTTTTGCACATATCTGGATTCAAAGAGTTTTGTCTAACTTCCTTATGAGATCCCTTGTGTGAGACAGAATTTATTTAAATCAAGAACAGTGATTTCTGCTGTTTCTCTTACATCCAGTACACCACCCAGTACTGTATCACAGCTGAGCTGGTGTGACTTGGTTTGTCTTCGAACCATGCTGACTGCACACCTTTTTATATACTTTGAGGTGCCTATAAATTGTTGTAATTTGTTTATTTAATTTTGTTAAGAATTTGTTAAAACTTGTTAGTACATTCTTGTTTCCCCCTGTTGATTGTAATGGTTTAGCCCCAGTTGTCTGTTCTATAAACCCCTCCCAGTTTTCCTGAATGTTCCCCGTCAAACACCTTTACCCTGCCCCATCTCCCCATCCATCACTGTAAACCCCACCTCTCCTTCCAGCTCCTTCCATGTATATCATCCCTTCCTCAAAACACTATTGGTTGTTATGTTGTATTCCCGCCTTCTTTGTATCCCCATTGGTCCCTGATGTTGTAACCTCCTCCCCTTACCCCTCCCTCCATGAGCTCCCATTGGACCCTGGACTGTGCCCGCCCCTGAGGTAAAACCCAGTGCACAAAAGTGCTCTCAGCTCGCTTTGGTCCTGTTTTGTCCCAGCCCAGAGCCTTGTCTTCATCCCCTCTCCCTAATAAACCTGTTCCTGGGAACTACAGCCGAGTGAGTCTCCGCCATCCTTTTGCCATCACCCATGACAGCTGATTTGGCAGATCCAGGCAGGATTCGGTGCTCTGAAGGTTCTGCAGTGGGATCGCCTTTCCCCTGCAGTTCCCCACCCCTGGCAACTGCCCGTGCCGGAGTGGCACCGTAGAGCTAGCCCGGAGCTCCAGTGCGGCCAAGAGCAGCATCAATAAATAATTTATTTCAATATCTGAGACCATCTCTCACAGAGAAGTGAAGCTGGTTAGTGTACAGCTTCTTAACTCTCTTTTTACCTTGTTACCATGGTCTTTACATATGCCCTTCTGAATTCTTCTGAAATACCACCACTGAGAACACTTCAGCATTGCTTTAGCTACATGTATAGTAGGAATTTCATTAGACCCAGGCATTTGAAAACGGCTGTGTTATCTTCGTACTTTTCTAAATGGTTGTCTTAACCTGAGATTTCACAACTTTCCTTGGTGTTAGTAGTACTAACTTCCTGACTGCTTAGAGAATTTATAGTGTAGACATAAGCAGAAATTAACTATGCATTCTATTATCAGTTTTTCAGTCTCTGTGGAGATTACTTAATGGTCCATTACTTAACAGTCCTAATTTTCCTTGTCTTGCTCCAACTACAACTGCCTTCTTTTCACCTTTCATGTGTCTTGTAGAAAGTTTCTTGGTTTATTCCTTGGCACTTCTGAATTTGTCTCAATATCTCCTGCTATTTTTTCGTATTCATATGAACTGGTGGCTACATCTAACTGTCATTTGAACTACTTCATACTTTCTAAATTCTTTATGTTAGATGTTTACCAAAGAGCTAATGATTTTACGTGATTGGCCTCTGTGTAGTTCCCACTCTTCCTCTTTATTGAAGTAATTAATATTACTTTTTACAGGAATTCATTTCCTTGCAGAATTTGTTTTCTTTGTTTATCTGTACACCTCATCTTTCTCTGCAGCTATTAAGGGCTCCCTGTTCGAAATGCACTGCTTTTATATTACAGGGTCATGTGTCTCCTTTCCTTAAAGATCTTGAACTCTTTCATTGCTTTGCTACTGTCTCTTTGCTTTCCATCTCTGCATTTGCAACTAATCCTCTTCGAATGATCAGAACCAAACCTAGAGCAACCAATACTCCAGATACCTTTTTTCCCCATAACTTGCATCAAAAAGATGTGTAAAAGACTCTCAGGAATTTCTGAACCACCAGAAGAGCTGCTTGGCTTTTAAGAATGGTTATACACTTGAAGGCCACAAATTAACTCTGTCAGCTTCTCCTAAGGAAAGTCCAACAGTCAGTTGCTACCATGGCATTGGTCCCTCAAGAATCCTGCCACAACCTGAATTGCTGAGCTAATGAATTTTTGAGCATCTGCACTTGATGATGTAGACCACCATAATGAAGATTAAATCAATATTGGCATGTTCATGGTCTATCATTGCTCCATGAAATTTGCAAGAAATGAAGATCATATGAGGTTACATATAAATTTATATAGTAAATATGATACACATTTTTTGTACAATATTCAAGTAAAATAAAGCAACCAATTTGCACTCCAGAGGCTAGCTGTAGTCATGGTATGCTTGGCATTCATTTTTACTTAGCAGGTAACATTTCTGTGTGTAGAGGCAGTGAGAAATCAAGGTTTGGATAGTTAAAAGTAAACACTGGCAGACTAATAAGGATATGTGCCCCAGCCTCCTGTTTGGTACAGTTTGGTAGCAGGTCAGATACCCTCAAAGTCATCCCTTTGAGGCATTAAGTAAAGTTGATAATTTCATGGTCTCACATGTCTGCATATTTATCTCAGGTTACAATTACCTGAGATACTTTTCTTAAGGACTTTGTATAACAACTTCATTTTTCATTAATAGTTACATCTGCACAGTCCCATTTTCATTACATTTTCTTTCAACATTAGGGACCCAAAGTACCACTTACCAAAGGAAGCACCATTTTTCTGTGTTTTCTGTGGCACAATGATGATAGAAAATTTTGTATCTGTATTTTGTATTTGTATTTTTGAATCTGCTCTTCTAGAAGACAAAAGAATTGAACACTGCAGTCATTCTTGAACTATTTGTCCTAGTAGAGTAGACTTTTGGCATTATTACAGGTTCAAGTGAAGACTAATACATTATTAGATTTAATTTTTAGAATTGAACAAACTGTTAAAAAGCTGTGGTTCTGTAAGCCAGCCTTTCATTCTTCCCAGCCTCACCAATAGCCAGTTGGGACCCCAGTTTGGGAGCCGCAGCTTAGATGGAAAGGGAAGGTTTCCAAGGTAAGAGAAATACTTGGCTTCTGACTGAGCTATGGGTATCATGGAAAATCTCTTCTTAAACTAGCTAATTCTATAGCTGACTTTCAATACTGGGGAGGATTAACCCTGGGAAGATCTTGCTGATGCCACTAGGAATAGTGGTAGTACAGAAAGAATGGGATGTCAATGCAGGAAAATTAAAGAAAATACTGATTCTGCATTGCATGGAAAAGCAGGGTACTATTCCAAGTTAAACTATAATTTATATTCCTCCCCAGAACGCCTAGCTCTTTTTCAGGGTCTGATTTCTGCTGTCTGTTAATTCTTGATAATTTTTTACCTTCTTGACAAGAAGTAGAATAGATATCAAACTCCTATGTATTATGCATCTCAGCATTTTTATATTCAAATCCAGATACTGTGTTCTGATTTTCCACTTTTGCTGTATAATTGGGTCATCAGGTTTTCCATTAAAATGCTTAACAGAACATTACAATTAAACTCCAAATCTATTACCTTTTGCCTGAGCATGTTTATAATGTTCTCCTTTAGTATCTTGGGTGAAAACATTTCTTTAAATAAAAGATTAATTAAAAGACTAAGATACAGTTTCTATAGTAATTCACTAAAATAATTTTTAAAAGCCATGAACACCATAAAATGAATTAAATTCATCCTGCTACATTTTGAGAAATATACATTAATCCAGAATGGCTATATTTGTACCACATTTTGAAATTGGTACCCATATATTATTCTCAGAGTATTCAAGTTTCTTAATCTAGTTTGGAGTTGATTGATCATTACCATTAATCAGCAGCTTTCTATTTTAAATTTAAAAGCTGGTTAGAATGCCATTGAAGGGTTTATGTTATGAGTAGCAGATATTTTTGATACCTTACAAAAAAGATAGTTAGCTGGTATTGGAAATGTAGGCTGTTAAAGGCTATTACTCTTAGAAAGGAGGAATGCTTAATTAAACAGCTTTGAAATTCACTGACAAAGTCTGTCCGTTCCCACAAGAGGAATGCGTGGACACCTCGGTAGGATCCTGCCCTGGCCCCCACTGGTTGCCCTGGAGCTGTCCTCAGAAAGGTGCTGCAAAAGGCAGAAGCAGATGGGAAGGTACACAATTATTTCAGCCTGGAACGTGGCACAGTAATCAGCCCACATACGGACATCGTTAAAGCTGAACTGGTTTGGAGACTGTGAAACAACTTGTGGAAAGACAAATTTCCATCAGTGTGGATTCCCATGTAACAAAATGAAGGGTTTACCAGGTGACAAATTTAAACAACAAATAGTAGATTACACACACCACTCCAAAAACTTCAAGACAAAGTCAAAACCATACAGGTCAGAAAAGGCATGTAACCATTCAATGATTCTCTGAAGACTTTAGGAAAGCATGCATGTCTCATAATCATTTATATGAGTTCCAGCTGCTGTATTCTTACCTATATAAATATTGCATAAGTAGAGATGTAAGCTCATACAAATGTGTATACACATATATATGTGTACACTGTATGCATCTCTGTCCAGGCACATGTGCATAAGTAGTTGGGAGAAATAGGAGAGTTGTAACAGAAAAACACAGAAAGGCTCTTCACTTTGAGTTGTTTGTTCTTGGTAGAAAAACCATAGAAAGAAATGAGAGGTCCACAGTTTTAGCATATAAAAAAGTTAAGATAATTTTAGATATAAAAATTGATTTTCAGATTTGTGGTAAAGAGCTGGGGCAGTGTTGTACAATCAGAATCAAAGATAGACACTTCATTGGCCCCAGAAGACTCCAAGGGAAGATGGGCATTCATAGGCATTGCCTTAAAATGTGGATGCTAAAACACCCCAGACAAAACTAGAAGCACCAAGCAGGACCCATTTTGCCTGTAGGTTTTTCACATTAGGTATGCAGTCATTGTTTTGTATTATATGCTATCTGAAATTCTACAAAAACCTTTTGCTGAATAACAAACCACTGTTTTTATGCTTAAAACCAGAATTATAAAATGTGATGTAATTAATTATTAATTTTATTTGATTTAAAGTAATAATTTCTTCCCTATGTTAAGCCCCTGTGAATAGTGTCCTACAGTTTTTGAAAAACTTAATACTGGGGGAAAAAACACCTGGCATTAACTGACAATGAATTAGGCTCATTGTCACTTAGAAAAAAAAATACTTTGGAAATTTAATCCGTGATGTTCTTGGTATCCCAGTTTCAAAGAGCATCTATGAAGTACACAAAATGGACTGACCTTGAAAACAGGAAATACAGATGGGTGAATTTTAGGCAGTGGCATTGAATCCTTCTTGCTGTTGCAAGCCCAGCCATAATTGAAAAGCCATTCTGGCTCTTATAAACAGAGAATATATTATAAGTCAGAGAATTCTGATAAGCTTTCTTAATTTACTCAGATCAAACCTTTTTAAAAAACGACAAACCTCAGGACAATGGTCTTGTGAAAATGCATGTTGCTCAGTGCAGCGTTCTTGCCAACTTACATGCTAATTTACATTTTCATTAACATGTGAACGAAGAAGATAAAATAAAAAAGATTTGTCAAACCAGAGAGTTTGTTGAATGAGACTGACTTTAATCACCCACAGTTATCAGAATCCATGTCAGAACTATCGAGAGCAGTTCTAATCAGAATCAGAACCATAGTCATTAAAAGACTTCTGGACCTCAGAAACTGAGGCTATGGAGCAAAAATAGAGCTCAACACACTTAAAATATGATCCTTTTACAGTACCTATTTCCTGATGCCAAATCAAAATATGGGCTTAAATATAGACTATTAATGGATAGATTCATTTTCTAGCAGCATAATGCCATCAGATAAACAAATTAACTACATTTTTAAAAATATAATCAAAGAGGTTGTAGTATACATCAATGGTGATAGAACCCTGAGTCTTCTCAAAGGCTGGTTGCTCTTAAAGGATGACGTGTCCACAACCATCAAAATAGCAGCAACAGAAAATAGAGGTGTGACAGCAAAGAGGGCTTCCATGATATTCCTATGTTATTTGTGACAAAACTGTATCTTAACTTTCTCTTACTCCCCTCCACAATTTGTTACTTTACTGTAACACTCATGGGGCTGACAGTTCAGCATTCAGTGTTTGCAACTGTGCACTGCAGTGTTCACTCCACAGAACTACAATAGCATTTTCAAATCAAACTGTCCTTAGGCAGCAGCATTAACTGCATATTTTGTTTGCTGCCTTTTATCTTTGATTCCCACTCTTTTCGTGCTCTGCAGCAGTCTTGGGAAGCACTAGTTCAGCCATCATCATTATTATGTACTTTTATTTATTAATCACATTCATGATGTTTTCGAGCTACATTCCAATCAAAATCGTGAACTTGTCCAGAAGATGCAGCAGTCATGTCATTTTGTATCAGCAGCTTCTCTTTTATTCCAATACCTCTCTGACCTTCAGCAATAGTGTCATGTGCTTCTATAATGGTTCTCATTGCCTCCTTTCTCAAGCACCACAGCTCCCCAGAGACTATCTGCATGGGAAGATAACTTTAGGAGCCTCTAGGGGTCTGCTTTCTGTTTGTTCCCATACTGGCTGAAAACCAGTAAAAATCCCATTTGTTCAAATCCATATTTTTTTTTTCTTTCATTTTTATTTTTTTTAATTTAAGAGTGCAGAGCAGCACAGCCTCTGCTTTAAGTTTCTCAGCAAAGCTACCGCCTAATTACTGCCTGCTGAGTAGCGCAGTTAAACACAATCAGTCAGAAAGCCTTAAAGATACAATATCCTTTTTCATGAACTGTCTGCTTGTCAATTTGAAGTCGCCCTCCTGCTTTAAATCAACCAACCACAGAGCTGTTGTGAACAGCAACTGATTTTCCATGCAGTGCTGCAAAACAAAATCACACCGTATCCTATTTTTAATGGCCACAGTTTTTCAACTGCATAACAAGAGGTAGCTGGCACTGCTGAGCTGAACCATATCAAAAATGGGTTCAAGTAGAAATAGCACAGAATCCTTGAAGAATACAAGTACAGACCCAATTACACATGCATTGTGATGCTCAAAGCCAATTACAGGCAAATAACAGCGAAGCATTGATTCCACCTTCATAGCTGCATTGTAGACATTGGTTGTTTTTATTTTTTGTATCTACAGGACACAAATAATTTTTAAGGCTTAAATCCTAAACATTATTTTATTAATCTACTGTATATTTATGTACATAGGCTTTTAGAAACACCAGCCTTTAACAAATCCACATCAATGTGGGCAAAGTGCAATCACTTTATATTTCTGTAGGTATTTTTCTATTTGAACTTCAGACGTACAGGTATTAGGAACACATGCATGGACACAGCATATAGTTACACAGCACATAAGTTTTAAAGACTTGCCAGAATGGGCACTCTCTAACACGCTTGGGACTTTGGGTAGTTACCAATGCTTGCCAATCTGACCTGTTGTCATCCATGCAGTTAAGCAATAAACCTCTGGGTGACTGGAAATTTTTTTCATTTACTTTAAATGCAGTAATTGAAGAAAGTGCAAAGTGTACCTAGACTGACAAACACGCAAAATCACATTTCCACCACAATTTCCATGATAAAGTCAATACCCTCAGTATTGCTATTATTTCAGGTACGCTCTTGTTTTTTTCTCCATTCTAGTGATGTTGTATACCAATAAAATGTCACAAGCTTAAAAACACTTTCAGACCTTTTAGTATTGATCATCTTAATTTAAATGACCTGACTTACAAACTTATCTTTGTGAAATATATTTTTGTAACCATTTAATCTCACAACATTACTACAAGGTGGAGCAAAGAGATTGCCTCATATAATGGGCAAGGTTTAGAACATTATCTCCACATCTGTAGTAGTGAGTGGGGCAGAGATAGGAGGAAATGGAAAAGGTAAATGTGGAACAGACATTCCACCATCAGATTGGATGGAATACAATCTGTACCAGTGGTTCCAACAGGAGCTACTGAAGTCCTCTCTTGTACTTTCCAGTATTTGTTCATAACCTCGTAACACCTGATTTTCTTCTAAGAAGAACCATGGCCTTCAATTTATTAAATGTATGATGCCAGATTTAGAGATAGTAGATATTTTCCTCTTTAAAATACTGATTTTTGTTTTAGTCCCATATACTGCAATCCCAAATTGATTTTTTTTCTCAGTCCCAATCCATCTCAAAAAAAAAAATCTGAAAAATGCCTACACATTAATATAATCTTTTTGTTGGGTGCTCCATTTGTCCAAAATGTATTGCATATTTAATATAACAACAAAGACTCACGTAAAAATGTAAAGCCTCCCATATTTCCAATAATTTATACTAGCAATAATGCATTGATTACAGATTACAGTTAAACTAGCGTTAACAGAATATCCACTGATATGAGATATAAAATCCTGTGAAATTAGGAGGGTTTCACAAAAAATGTGATGTGTGTAATGTACACACAGTTTCGGTGTACATTAAAATATGCACATAAATTAATTATCAAAACTAAACTTTAGAATGACAAATATATAATGAATTATTTAGCTTCCATAGAAGATCTTGACTGAAATATTTCTGATCTATCACTAAATCTAGTTAAAAAGTAAAAATTATGGATATTATTGTCGCATAATCAGTGGCAAAAGTTAATACCAATGTGCAAGCATGGAACTAATATCAAAATGGAGATAAAAAGGACTACTATTTTAGAAGAAAAACTAGGAAAACCAATGGGATTCCTTACGCACTCACAGAAACACACAACAGCACTCTAAGAAAGAGCAGCAGTAAAGAGATATGTATAAAGGACCCATAATAATCTGATTTTGTGGTTCTGAAATGAAATAATTTTGATTGAATAACTTTTTTTGAGATTACTTTTGGGAAACATTTGAAATGGCTGAAGGTAATGTTAATATTGCACATGCTTCCAAGCAAGAATATATTCCATATTTGTTTAAATGTTACTCCCAAAAATTTCTAACTTTGCAGAAGCTATAAAGAATGAAAGAAAAAAAATCAAACAAGAAACCATTGCATATAAGTTTCCTAAAATTTTCCTAGGGTGGTTTTTGACATTCACAGGCCTACAATAAAGGAATGCAGCACAGCCAGAAGACATTTCCCTACTACATTGAGCTGACAAAGGCATCAAGCAGAATAAAGGGATAAAATGCATTGACCAATCTGTCTCTCAGTATACTATCAGTCTATATCACAGATTCATAGAAGGGTTTGGTTTAGAAGGAATCTTTAACAGCCATTCAGTCCAACCTCCATGCAACGAGTAGCGACATTTTTAACTAATTCATGTTGCTCAGAAGCTCATCCAACCTGACCTTGAATGTTTCCAGGGATGGGGCAATATGATTTTAGGTGGTGTATTTCAGAGACTAGGACAATTATGGAAGATGATAATCGTTCAATAATTTGGACTATCGGTTGTTTTCTTCATAGGATACCACTTTGGAGATACTTTACTTCTTTGGCTACTCTGGATAATCATGGAGTTCAAACTAAAAGTTGAACTAAAAATTCTCTAGTCATAAGTCTCAAGGGCCAATTTAACTACCAGGAAAAACTCCTGAGATGTTCGTTGAGATTCCTTCAAACCACAGTTGTGGCCACTAATAAAGTCACTATGCTCCAATTCTGAATAAAAAATTATGCTGAAGTATCCATTTAGAAGTTACCTAAGGATGCCAGTAGCCAATGTGAGCATGATAGCTTGATAGAACAATCATTACTTCTCTTAATTACAACTTCTGTTCCTAAAAAAAGGCAATAAAAACATAATTATTTCAATTTATATGAAAACTCAAGATTTTGCATTATTTTACTGTCACTTGGGGAAAAACAATGAAAGGCTGGCACAAAAGTAAAAATTTGCAAAATACAAAATTTTATGTGGTAAAATAACGATCAGATTTACCTTTGAAGTTGCGCTATACTATTTATTAAGGATGATGGATGCAATTCAGGGCAATGAATCTCTTACATTTCTTGAATTCTAGATTAAAGCAAAAACTGGAAGTGTCTTTTTAAAAACTATGAGGGTATGCAGCAGGACCTTGTGATAGAAAGGTTTCATCAGCACACAAAGTAATTAAGTAATTTCTAATAACATATTAGTGAAAGAATATGATAAAAAAATAGGGCCAGAACATTTCCACCAAAAAAAAAAAAAGAAGAAATAAAACTTCGTACTTTGAAATTGTACAAGAAACCACAGGGATTCCCTAAAAATTATTTAAAATTTTAAATATTTTAAAAATTTAGTGAGAAGAGAATATTACCAAGCTCTTTCCGTGCCTAAAATTTACTCTTCAGTCATACAAGACACTGAGAAATTTTTTTTCTTATCTGTAAAAGCACTTAAACTGGAGTTTAACCTGAAGCATATGAAAAATGCTACAGAAATCAAGCAGAAATAACTGTTTAAGTGCTTGAAGGTAAGCAGCTATTAATGTGAATTCCTAAATAGAGCCATGGATCTCAGATTTTTTTAAGAATAGGGTTTCTATGTTATAACTGCAAAAGTCTTTCTAAAGCACTATCTTGCAGGTATAAAACTAATGGCTGAAGATCAAAATAAATGAATGCTTGTCTGTTGGTTGTCAGAGGGCTCTGCCCTCCCTTGGAAGTGCTGTCTGGTGGGCCCATGGACAGATTCTAAATCCCATCATTAGGGAGACTTTGCATAAGTCCTGAGACCCTGAAATATGCCTGTGAAATCATTAGCCTTCAATCATGTAATCATACATCTGTAATAGGAACGATGAGTCAGGTTTACTTTTTAGTAAAGACAATAAAAATCTAATAGCTGAGTTCAAAGATTCAGAAACGTAATTTCTCCTGAGCTTAATTTACAGCATCTTCTGGAAATGAGATTTGAAAGGTAGCTGCTCATTTCCTCACTCATGCTATGATCATCCTGGAGCTTGATGGTTGTTTACAACACATTTACTCATCTACGTACCATGTAGGAAAAAATATGCAATATGGTGGTAATAATTAGCTTTGACTGCAGGCAAATTCATGGACAAAAAGCTGTATTCCTGGTATTAAATAAATGGAGGAAGCTGTGACCTTTTTATAACTTACTGGGGAAATTTCAGCCTTCACAAACAGTTACAGCTATTAAGGAAATATTTCTCATACAATCACTTTTCTCTTTGTCTTATTGTGGGTGTTAGTATTTAATTTTATACAGGAGCAGCATATTGCTAAGCACATCAAAGAGGACAACACATATTTAGATGAGTGTGATTAGTGCCATTATCTTAATGACCTGCTTACAAGATTCATGAAGTTAAAATCAAAGGAATAATGAAAAAGTCAGCAATTGTATGTTTGGGATTGGTTTCATTTTTTTTCATTAATAAATAGGATTTTTGTTTGAAAACAGTGAGAAATTAAGGAATATATCTGCAGATAAATATTTATTTTACTTTGAGATTATATAAATTGAAACTTCCTAAATATCAGATGATTCTATTTTCTGCAGCTGGGCCATTCTTAATAGGAATACTTTCATTTCATTTAAACTAAAAGGTCAAATATGGTCATAGCATGGCCTTCTTTTTTAAGCAAAAAGTTTAGTTAGGTAGGTAAAAACATGTGGCTTGCCGTCCTGAGTGAGAGTAAGTTCCACCTGTTATAGTATATGATTTGGAAACATTTAGTACTCCAGGGGGAGATTTAAAAATCCCGCAGCAGGCTCATAAAAGTTATCTGCCTCATACCCTAAGTCACTTCCTAATTAATAACAGGATCAAAACTGCTTTTATCTTAAAGTATAAAGTTTAACACTCATTATATCACATGCTTATAGCTAATTAGGCTGACACCAGACTGGACTGCTCTACTTACAAAGTTTGATTCCTTTATTAATTTTGGTGAATTCTTGATCTTTGTAAAATCTTGTGGCAATGGGTTTCACAGTATTCATATGGTGAAAAAATATTGTAACTTTAATTTTAACTTTATTGAATGCTCTCTTGTGTATTAGAATAGAGGCCATGAATTCACATTGCACCTCCTCTACATGTTTGATATTTTATTCACTGCTTTCATGTGTTGCAGGCTTACAAATCCATCTGTCAACATCTTTGCTACATCAGTGCTACAGGAAATTCTAGGTCTGAAGCTGCAACATCTTTTTCTGTGGCATTAGTTGTTATGAATGGATATGAGAGCTTGAATATTTAGCAGTATACTCCTCGTACATATGTCTCTCCATTCTGTTTTTATAGTATTAAGAACTTTTTGTTCATTTCCACAGATAGAGTTGAGAGTTTCTTACGCAAGGAAGCTTCCAACCACTGTTGCTTTCAATCCAAGAAACAAAAATACAGAAAAGCTATAAAACAGAAGCAGAAAGAAAAATAAAACTATCAGAGCATTAAACTGTGGACTGCATTTATGCAGATAATCAAAACTGATGTGGGCATTCCGAGGCTGAAGATAACTCATACCCTGTTTCACGCACTACTTAGTGGCTCAGATAAACAGGCCTCTTCAACTGCAATAATGTTGTCGGTTCAGAAACAATTAATAATATTGGCATCCTTTTTCTTGGTCACAACCTGACAGATTAAGGTGGATACAAACCAGAAATGTTCACAATGTGGCTAAAGGATGTTCACAGCTGTGATGAATGCTTGGTCTGCTATAACTGACTCAAAGGCTGCTTTCTTTCTAGAGAATATCAGTTTCAGGGCAATAAACCCAGGCTTTCATGAGTTCAATATTTAATGATTTTTTAAAATAATGATTTTAAATTGAAAAAAAAAAAAAGGTATTTTATTGAAGTAATACCATAGTTACAACAAGTTATTTTCTGTGGGCAGGAATATTAGGAAAAAAAATGAAAGCTGAACCTGTTGGGTTACTCCAGATGAGAATATATACAGGTGAATAAATGCATTATTATACATGTGTTTTCATACAAAAGGGATATTTAAAGAATTTCCCCTGTAGGAAAGTGTGGTATTTTCTCTAAACATTTCAACTCAAGGAATGTTCGACAGGTTTTGCATATAAACCAAAACTGGAAGGCGCTTGCCAAAAGCTTTCTGATCTCTTTACTGGAAGTTCCAAGCCTAGAATTCAGAGTGGCTACATGTCACTGAATTTTTGATGTGCTGATTTCAGACTGGCCCAATTTTGAGAAGGATGTCTTTTATGCAACTTTTGAGATAAAACACATGCAGATAAGCCCTTTTGGATGATGCATTCAGTGGCAGAATGATCAGTCAACATTAATTTTGTGGCTGGTTACGGTACTAATTTCTGCATTAAAACCAAATTCTTGTTTAAATTCAGTGTTTCAGGCAGCATTCATACACTGACTCACTGAATGTTAAATGAAAGGCTAATTTGAAAGCAAATGATAAATCTTCATAAATTCACTCTTATTTTGCATTCTCATCCTACATTGCCTACCAAATCCTTGCTGGGGTTTTATGTCTGTCTGTTTGTTTAAAAACATTTCTATGCAGAATGTTGCAATTTTCTGTTGAATGGAGAAGGTCTTTAGGTCTTCATTCGTGGTCGTAGTGGTAGCTATCATTCCTTCCATGTATCACTAAGTGAGAATATGACTTTGAATTGAGAATGTCAAGGAAAAATAAAATAATTAACTTTCAGTTTATATCCTAACATACATTACCAGTTTATAATTCAAGCTATTTTGGTGGAGTAAAATCATCTTTCTTTTACTTCCTGAGGCTGAATATCCCCCAAAACAACTGCTTAAACCTCCCTCTGAAGGATGATGTACAGAGCTCCATTTATGAATCATCTTTATTATCTCTGCTTAATGGGTTTGAGGGTGCCTTGGATTCTCTTATATTGCTTTAAATCCCGTCCGTTCTCTTTTTAGACTCAGCAGTGATAAACAGCTAGAGGCAATAATTGGATATTCAGTCCTTTCATATGCCCTTCCTAACCTTCACATTCCACGGGCAGTCTGCATGCACTGCAAATTGCAGCCAAGTGGATGCAGTCAAACTAACAGGCAGGGGACATGTAACTTCCCCAGCACCACCCTGACGAACAAGCGCTGTTCCTTCACTCAGCAGAGAGAAGTCTCATGCAGTCTCTTCTATTTACTGTTCTTTGTTCCGTTAAAGGTCATTTCTTTTTACACATGATTTGTTATTCCCGTCTGCATCGAGTGTGTTTCCTTTAGAAATGACCTATTTATAATCATAATAATGCATTCCACTTACATATTATTGTCCAATAACAGGATGCTTTGGGGTTTAATAGCGCTGCTTCTTTCACTTCCCGTCCAACAACTATTGAGGCGTGCCGTTATATTAAACTATAACATATACTCCTCTTTAATACCCTGTTGTTTGACTGGCTTTAGATAAACTGCATGCATTACCTGATTGCTTATATATTCAAGGATAATCTCATGAAGTCTGTGCTGTCTTAGAGTGGAGTGCAGTATCTGCCATGAAAAATAAACCATGGAAAATTATTGACTTGGTAACATTCTGATTCCCCAATGGGATTTTAAATATTTAGATTTTCTTCTAAACAGCAGCAATGAAATTTGAAAAGAGTCCTGGGAATTTCAGCAACTGAAAAGGTTGCAGGGAAATTGGTCTTCAAAATTTTTTTCTGAAGAGGTGGAAAGTGTTATGGATCCAAAAGAATATCTCTGTATATGCTAGTCTGGTATCTAAAATTCTGACTATTATATGAGGTATTTGGGTAAGATAGAATATTGACATGGTTTCTTTTTCTTTTTCTTTTTTCTTTTTCTTTTTCTTTTTTCTTTTTTCTTTTTCTTTTTATTTTTCTTTTTCTTTCTCTTTCTCTTTTTCTTTTTCTTTTTTCTTTTTCTTTTTCTTTTTCTTTCCTAAGCCACTTTTTTATTTTTATATTTCCAGTTGGGGTAGAAATGAAGCCATTGCTCTTGGCAGAGAAAGTAGAAAAAGAGAAGCTATTTAGAGGACACTGAAGGGGTACTGAGAGATTCTAAGGCTTCTAGGATGATTTTTCAGAACACAAGATTTAAACACAAGAGAATACCAAGATCAGTTACTTGGAATGAGATGTCATTCTGTTTGTACCATCAGTTCAGAACAGACATGTTATAAACCTTCAAAGGTAAATATTTCCCCCTTTTCATCTATTTTCGAAGAGGAATCAACACATTATACAAGATTTTTATTTTTGTCTTATTGAACTAACTGTATTATAAATTTCCAAAAGAAACAGTATTCAAATGACAAAAAAATTTCTTTGTTCATCATCTTATTGGCATATTTTCTCACTAGATTTATTTCTGTCATCATTGAAATGCTCTTACCTACTGCAGACTCTTTTTATATGTAGTTGTTTATGTACAAACAGCTAAAAAAACCCAAGCAAACAAGGAAACAAACAAAAACAAAAGGGCTTTTGAGATGGAAAGATTTTAGGAAGAGCCCACAGGAAGAAATGAACCATTAAGATATATTTTACAAAAGTATAATTTGGAATCTAACAATACTTGAGCAAAAAAATAGATGCAAAGCATTTTTAAATAGTGAAAAACATGGACCGTTCAAACTCATTTTCAGGAGACACTGAAGAGTTTTCTGTCCATTCTTCACATAGTATAACAAACGAGTTGTGTACTACTAATTTCAGAATACTCTTTTCTTCTGCCCCTTAAGTGTGAATAGGCTACTAAAGCAGGACTTTAGCTTATAAAGTGTAACATTATGTTACATTATTCTGTATGTTATTATGTTCTCCTAGAACATAAAATCCACAAACAAGATCTTTGAGGCAAGCATAAAGCTCTCTATTCGTGCATCTTGTACAGCTTGTTGGCTCATGATTAAATATTTTCTGAAAATTACCTCAGTTTAAATGTTCCTACTAACATTTTTATGCTTTGATTTTTTTTTTTTAGAGTTGGGATATCTTCTGCATTACTAAATATATAGTTGGGCTTGCTATCTTCTCAATTCCCAATATCTAAAACCTTCACAGTCACAGCCATTACTACCATATCATAAAAATTATAATCTACTCCATTCCCAGTTTTTGTGCATGTTGTCTTGCACATATTTCAAAGGTTGGTCTCTTTTAGTAAGATACAGAACCACTAAGATACAGAACCACTGTTTTGAAAATTCTGCTTCCAGTTTTTATTTCCTTTACATATTTGGATGAAGAGGCACCATATGGCCTTATACCTCTCTTGTATGGCTCAGAAGAATGAGAATTGTTTATATTCTTGCTTCTTGATCTCCCCATAGTGAGGCTGTAGAAAGACCTGGACCCACAACCACACTCCTTCTCTACTCCCTAGAAGTTCTCACAAATGAAGAGTAAGAACAAATTTGTCATTTTTATATTGAGACTATTTTCCTCTTCCTGTCTTCTCTGGAGTTTGTTGTCAAATCATTTGCTTCCATTTTGGGACTTGGAAAAATACTTTACTAATTTGAATTGTAGTCAAAACCTGTAGCTTTCCAAATTTCTGAGGAACACGTTACCTTAACACTTGACTTTCTCCAAGTTGTCTCCTGGCCCGTGGTCTGTTCAGCATTCTTCTCTCCTTTACATTCATCAAATCTGCAAAGTCTCCACTTTGTGCAACATCTGAAGTCTCCACTTTCAATCTCTTTGCATTCCTCTCTCAACTACTATCCACCCTATTTAGAGAAAGCAAACTTTTTTAGAATTTTAAAATCTATGACTGAGGCCTATTTTAAAAATAAAAGTTAAAAAAGTTAAACTTACGTTTTGCCGGAATGAGTTAACAAGATACTAATACAGAGTCAGCAGTGGAACACCTGTTGCTTTTCAGAGGATATTTATCACATCAGCAAAAGAAGGAGAAGGAAAGAAGTTCATTCCCAAAAAGAATTGATGCTTTGTGGTGTTGGGAAGAAAAGAAAGCGTTTGGAAACATTAATGGCATTATTATTTTAATTTTTGTGAATTGAAGTTTCTGAACACTAATGACTTATTAATTTGGCTATGTCCTTTACAATGAGTTAAAAGCAAACCTCTAGAATCATCACACCAGAAGTTAGATGTGTCCTAATGCATGTTTCAGAGGTAATTGCAGTCCATGATATATTTATAGATTTTTATGGGACATTGGGATAAAAATTATAAGCAAAAAGGAAATGAAGGATGAAAGAAATCTTTTCCTATCACTAAGACATAATTACCATGTATGAGGAAGCAAGACACATTGTCCCACATGATTTTCCTAAATACCAAGGAGCTCATAGAAGCTCTGTGCTTTCCTCTACAGTTGTGATAAAATATTTTGCATTTTTGAAGTCAGAAACCAAGAGGAAGTATCTTTATAAAATTACTGAAGTGCCCAAAGGAAAATTTTTTTGGTCTCCATAAGTCTTGAGTAACATGACGACAAATCAATAAAAAGCATATATAATGCAAAACCAAACTAAAAATGGTACCACTTCCTACAAATCTTGCTACAACTATTACTGTGCTTTGGCTTAGTTATCTGATTTTCCTCCACAACACATTGATTTCTCTTAAAGCTTTCTTCTAAAAGATGCAGAAACTTTCCAGCCAGTCACGTTTCTAAAACCCTTATCAAAAGCTATGATTTCAATTGCACAGTTAGTCAGCTTTGTCTTCCAGAAAAGGAGCAAATGCCAAACAAGTCCCCTTGCTCATTTACCTGAAGGGAAAAGGGGTTAAGGAGAAGTAAAAATATGTTTGTCTCTAGCTAAGAAGAAGAAAGCTAACAGCTAATCGGTCACAAGTTGCTGGATGCACATATTTGCCTAATAATGATCGTTATAATCTGTTTTGGCTCTAGAGTAAAGAAGAGAAAAAAATCCCAGATAATAAGGATTTCTTTGTGACAAAAAATTCATACTTGTGACAAAATATGCTTCTTTCATTTTAATGGTGTTTGTCTTGTTTCCATTTTCTTTATCTTCTGGCTTACATTGTCTGGAAAAAGTCAGCAGCTTCAAAAAAATTACTTAAGGACAGCTGCACTTCCCAAGGAACTGAAGTACCATGTTAGGACATATTATGATAAGAATTGGAATCCTTTACCTTGTTCTTGGAATTGCAGGAATTGTAGGAAGCTCATTTTTACTTCTTTCCTCACTACCTTCAAGTTTTATTGATATTTCAAGCTCTTAGACATAAAAGCAGCATTCTACTCATTGTTTTACCTAATAGCTGAAAAAAACTTTCCCATGCTGGCTGTCAGTCCAGAGGGCATTTCTTTTGCTCTCTGAGGCAAGGAGCTCCTACTGATTCCATTGACAACGTAGGAAGGAATTTCTTGTAGAACAATTTGGAAGACCCATTTACTTAACGATTTCAAAGGTCTTTTCCAACCTGGTTTATTCTGTGATTACTCTGTGAAAACCTTGCTACTTCTATCCTTCCTAAAAGTTTTTGAGCATACTATGTGTAGAATTACATAGTTATTGGTCTGTGTAGGTACAAGACACAGTTCTACATGTTAGGTACAATTTGACACAAGCCATGATGATGATGATGACTTCATGCTCAACCTTCATCACAGATCTTAGCCAAATTACTTCCAGGTATTTAAGTACACTCAGAGTTGATGGGAATGCTTCAAAAAAATTAAGAAAGTGAAGAAAGGTACTTGTATTGCCAAAGAAATTTGTAAGACTGTGCAAATGGACCAGAGCTGTAAAGCTAAGTCTTTTGTTGGCTTTTAGCACATCGATTATTTAACAGGGCTTTGAAACAAATATTTCTATTGCTGTCTAAACAATTCAACAGTTTTGGAACTTTTTCAGCCTCCTTATACAATCTAGGCTTCTCAGCTGCCTGTCTGAGGCCCATTAGCTACTATTTTAAGAGCCTAATTCACTTAGAGTATTCTATGTGTTAGCAGAATGATGCATATTACATTTGCAATTAATTATGAGCAGGCAAAATAGTAAGAAAAAACCTCTCCTAAAAAAAGATAATTGCAACAAGTTAAAGAATGATATAAGAATCCTCTGCAAAATTTTTTAACTTCTGAACTGAAAAATGCAGTTACACTTCTGTTCTAGTTTTGCTCTCAAAAGAGACTGAAAGATTTTTATTAATGAAAAGTAAGAGATTACATAGGCATAATATCACAGAGCTGTTATTTAAGAATTAACCATTTATTAAACAACACATTCCCTTTCAATGATACATACATACAAAATTAATTTATACAGGGATTTACCTGAAAATAGTCTTTGGAGAGAAGTATTTTTTAATTGATGGTACTTTTTAAGGGATGCAATGTTTTAAATTAAATTACATTAAATGCTTTTGTGTTTACTCTGCATTAAGCCCTATTTTATTTATTGTCATCTTCCCAGCATGGTCTCATCATGGTTGAAGAGGGCTGCTAATGCTATTTATATTATGCTGCACTGTCCTCTAATTGACCTTGTTTGTGCAACGGAATGGCTGCTTTTCTCAAGCTGCCAGCTCTTTATTGCTGCATTTTGACCATGCACTAGTGGCTCTTTGTGCTGCTTTTGAGTTCAAGAATCAATACTGCATTCCCCACAGCCAATAAAGGAAGCTGACAGCATGAATTAACTGAGTGTAGCCAGTTGCATGGAGGGCCATTGTCTTTAAGGAAAATCCGGATGATTACAAGCCTCCATTGCTTAGTGGAGATTTTAATGCAAAGCGCGAGGTTGCCGTAATTTAATTTTGGCCTGCTGCTCTGACACACTCCCGTTTTCTATTGCTTCATGGAGTCCAAGCTATTAATGGCTGCAGACCAAAACACATAGGGAGACAAAGGCAAATAGTCAGAGTCACACAGTAGCAGCAGTTACTTCTGATTTAACAGCAATTTTTCATTTGCATTTAGTAGAATTGACAGAAGCTCTTTTTTTTTTTCCTCCTCAGACTTTTCCCTGCTGAATTCATACATGTAAAATAAGCCAAATGAAAGCAAAACATCCAAATAACAGAGCCGCAATGTGGTGGCATGTCTTGAACTGACACCTAAAGGAAGTTTGCACATGGAGCAAAACTGGAAATGTATGTGATGCCCAGGGCTCTCTCCCCTCTAGCCTTAGTGAATCATCTAGTAAGGGATGCTGCTAAGCCACAGCTGCTGCAGAACATTGCAAAGAAGTATGCACAGAAAAGGTACGTTAAGGAAATGTAAAGTTAACTGTAGGACTTCTGCTGCTAAGAGCAGAAATGAAATCACTTTTTATTTTAAAAAGAGTAATGGCTTTTATTCAAGATGCTTTGATATTGAAAACTGTAGCTTCTTATGACAGATAGTATTGTTGATTCAAATGGATTCAAGCTCAGTTATTCAAAAGGACAATGCGTTATGTACAAACCATTTAACTCAAGCTTTTAACTTGTTTTCTCTGTTGACAGTAGTATGAGAGATTGTCTGAGAGGTAATCTTTCTAAAGCAATGCCTGAAAAGTTTTATCCACTTACGACTTCTATAAAAAAAATCCAAAGCTCTTGATTCCTACTGCCTGTTTACCTGCCATATAAATGTCTCAGGAATTTACCTGAGATATAAAGCTGAGGCTAAGCTTAATTTAAAGACTGTTTCTTCTAGACTGTGGCTCATGGGAAAAAAAAACCCAATGCTTTTATCTCTTCTGCCATTTGCCATCTTAGCCATCAAAGGGTTAATCCCCTTCTTCTTCTCCAGCCAGTGTACAGTAAGGAAGAATTTCAGGAACCACCCCACCCCAAAGTAGCAGATAGTGACAGCTGATGGACTATGATCACGAGATATCTATTAGCTAAGTTAACTTTTAGAATGGTAAAACACAGTGAGTTAAACCCCAGACTAGCTTTTTAAAATTATGCAGTGTGATAAAGGGAATGGAGAAAATAATAGTCAAGACCTTGACTAGGTATTTATTCCTTCTGACACTGCTTCAAAGGTGTGTGAACAGAGCCACACACAAATAATGTAGGGGTGCATAAGAGGTGTTGGGGCTTACAGAAGGCATATTTCCTGCCAAAATGAAAAAACCCAGGGGAGTTATTACATCAGCAAAGCCAAGAGATGGGAACTTACAACTACCCTGAATAAGAAGAGGGTTACTGTCTTCATCCTGGAGATGGGAGCTAAGAGTTGATCTTACATCCTAGGAGAGACTCATGAACGCTTAGAGTAGTTTTCCCTGAACCCTCATATTAAAGGATCTTTTACTAAATACTTTGTAACTCTTCCATAACCTTCTCACCTTGCAGTCATGTGCTACAGCTCTTCCTCTCTGAAAACACATATAAATTTACCTTTCAAGAGATCCCTCTTGATAGACCACATTTTGCACATATTCACAGAGCAAGGCATAAATAATCCTAAAATTTTTCCTAATGTGGGAATTTTAAAAATTACCAACTATGAACTCAATTTTTCCACAGTATAAACATCTTATATAACCTATCATAAAGAAGAAAAACTAACAAAAAAAAAATCTAACAAAAAAAAAATCAACAACAAAACACCCAAGGTAAAAATAATTTGGAATGACCCACAAGTGATCATTATCGTTTGTACTGCAAAATGAGGAAACTAAAAATCAGTGGATCTATGAAAGAAAGGATCAATAGATATAATGAATACTTAAGCACTGTAAGGGAAAGTATCAAGGTGACAATAAATGAAATATAATCTAGGCAACAAGCTGACTCATGAGGAGGAACTCAATTCTGTATGTAACATGGGCTTGACCCAGCTCCAGCCAGCAACTATATATGACTGCAAGCAAAATTATATGTCTGACACCAGAAGGATGAGATGTGGACCCTGAATAAGTTTTTAAATTCTTCAGTTGCTCACTGAGAAGGCACATTGAACTACTAGACAAGTTCAGTGCTAAGGTACCCAAATACAGCTCCCCTGGACTAAAAACAAAGCTACTTGTATTTATTATTGGAAGGCTGAACACAGCACCAGCTGTTGAAAAATATCATCAGTCACAAATGATCAAAGTTACCCCTTCTCACAGAAGATTATTTTTCCAGGGTAACTTATTAATAAACTTGAAAATATATTTCAGACCTTGAAAAATGTTGACAGCTAGGAAGTTTGGAATCATTAGCAAGACCCAGTTTTCAGGTAGAAACAAGGGCAGAGCACACCTAGCTTAACTTTGAAAAAAAATATATTATTAGGATTAAAACCAGAAAATTATGTGGAACTAAGGCAAACTGAATTTGCACTCTTCAGTTCAAAAGAAGAGTTGCTTTGATACCACTGTGATATATTTACAGTACATACACGTGTTCTTGGGAATAAATGTTTATGAAAATTGTACTCTTTTTTTTTTTTTTACTTTTTTTGTGTGCTTTTTCCCACAGTCAGGTTTTCAGCATTGAAGCTATTCCAAGTGTGCTTTATGTACAAAAATACTGTTGAGATTTCAAAGGGAAAAATGAACATGGAATATGGCAAAACAGCAGTTTTATAAATGGCAGCAGTCATCACTAAATTCTGTACGTTTGTAGCAGGACCCAGTCATTTCTCTTTCTGCCACTAATGAGAATTGAATCAATGACTATGTTTGCATGCATCACAGAATACACAGTTACTCAAGCAATGCTCATTTCTAAATCACAAGCAAATTAAAAACTGTGTTTTGCAGGTGTGTTTACTTGTTACTTCTTGAAACCTTTGAAGGTAATCTTAGCTAATGAGGCTAAAAAGGTATTGCTTCTGGTATTATTTTAACCTTTTTACCTATCTTACAAATATTGATTTTACTTGGCTACGCTAGATACAGTACAAATAGGCTGAAACAGGTCCCACCTCAGATGCTGTGCTATTTCAGTGAGTACAAATAATACTAACTAGAAAGCTGGAAAAGAATATTGCTGCATAATTACTATACAATCACAAAATTTTTAAATTGCCAAGAGTACCAAGAGTCCCTGTCTATCCCTCAAAATGACATAATTTTTTTAAGTTTTGAGAATCAACGCAGCTCAGTTTTGTGAAACCTGAAGGGAGTGTGACGAGCTTTTGGTACACCTGAAGGGGTCCCTTCCCTCAGTAAAAGACTGCCTAGAAAAAATACTTCAGAATTTTTTGATTAATCTTTTCGGTGTCTATATTCAGAACCTAACAACTGATCTTTGTTACCTTAGTTCTGATAACTGCATTAATATTTTAATATATAGTAGTAGTAGTAGTAGTAGTAGTAGTACTAGTAGTAGTTGTAGTAGTAGTAGTAGTGGTGGTAGTAGTAATAATAATAATAATAAAAATGTTGGAATCTTCTCTTAAGCAAAAGCTAAGGCTTTATCCCTATCAATACATAGATAAAAGTGATTTCTTATTTAATGACTTCTCCGTCAAGGTAGATGGGAAGAACATGTTATGCGTATTAAATGGTCTATTTTCTTAAAATAATTTATAGGCTGTATAAAAAGGTTACTCACTTCACTTGCTACCAAAATGGATATGCAAGGTAGCCATATGGTGTGAGTAATACTTTCAGAACAGTTTTTAGGAAGGGAAAAGAAGAATATCTTATCACATAAAAGCCATGGAGAATTTAGGAACAGAGAATATGATCAACTCATTTAGAATTTGGAGAGCATATTAGGGTTAACACCTCTAATGATAACTGCCACTTGAGCTTTCATAATCAAATGCTTCAATTTAAGGTCTCATCTGAAAGGCAGATCACATAGAGAATAGTCTGAAACTCTTTAATTGCCTTGTATAACAATACACATTTTTAAGTAAGTGAATGCATTACAGCTTTGACTTTTGTTCTGATCATTTTGTGTTACAAATAGAAGCACACCCATCGTTCTTCTCATCGGTTAGAAATTTTAATGTTGGTGCATAGGATATTCATTCTGCATAATTCCTTTTACTAGTAATAGGAAATGTCTGCTTATGCCTTTTACACTGAGAACTGAAGCCATTGTCCTTGAAAAGACTTCCTTTGCTTTGGGTAAAAAACTATGTCAGTGTGAACTGGCATTTGTGTCCTTAGCAAACTACAAAGCAGAATAATGCATTTGAAAAAATTGTATCTCAATGACCAGTGTCCACTTCTGACATTTTATGTTAATAAACTGTCTTGCACACAGCTCTTTTTTATACCTTGGTGAGTCACCACAAATGCATTAATATCAATATTAATTACCAGATTTACATCTGCAAAGCTGAATTTGGCCCTTTATGGGGACACATAGCTGATATAATGAAGCCTCACATCATAGGTTTTAGAGCCTGTACAGAAGCAATGTTTAGAAGCAAATGAGGAGGTAGGCAAGCAAAGGTTGTCCATTTAGACAGTGGCAGGTCTAGCCAGTTGACACAAATGGAAAAGCTCTAATACAAGAGCTGTTTGTTGACTTGTGCAGTGGACAGCCAGCCACCTTTTCTGGCTGATTCCCATGTGCTAAATGAAGATACAGCCTCCTATTTCTTGAGATGGTGTGAGATTTAATTAATAGTGTTCTAAAGCACCACATGAGTCTTATTCCTGCTGGAATTTGTCCACTGCATACATTTTGTATTTTGAATCAGCCACAAGTATCCTGATCTCTCTATTTCCAATATTAAAGTGAGCATGGTATTACAGATAAGATAGCAAGAAGTAACAGTTTGGGGTGTGTCACAGACTCTCACTGATTTATAGAGGTCTTTCCATGTCATGTGCCTTACAATCTCCTCTTCTTTACACTGATTGCATCCATCTAAATAATGATGGGGAGCATATGGCGTTAGTTTTAAACACTGGCACAAATTTCAGTCAAGCGGCTCACAGGTCGGAAGTCACAGATGATATCCAGTTCTAGGAGAATGATGACATCAGCAAGCCAGGGACTCCTTTTGGAGGAGCAGAGGGGGCATAGGGGCAGCATGGCCCTGGCTGGATTCTACTAGGATGAACCTTTCCAAAGGCAGGGCACAAGCACATGGCTGAAGGAGCATGCAATATTCAAAGTACTGGAGACATCAAGGGTGTTTGGAGGGGACAGAAAATGTATAAGATCTTTTTATCTTGTAAGCCAGGAAAATAAAGGCCGTTAGGGATCTCTACCCCAAATAGTTCCATTCAGATAGGACTGCAACTTCAGAGAGATGGAACGTTAGAACTAAACTGGGGCCTGCACTTAGCAAGCCTTCTCTGCTGAAGAGCGACACAGACTGCAAGACTGTATGGTTTTACTTGTGCTAATCAAAGTACATAAACAATAATGAAATAATACATCAGAAAAAAATGTTACAAACCATTCAAGCTTATAAAATACAATATAGCCTTCACTTCTACATGTTAATAAAAACTTAATTTCTTCAACAAATTTTCCATTGTAGAAAGGAAACCAACACTTCTATTGAAAGATTAGCTTTCCAGGCAACAGATAAAATCTATAATCCAAAAAGATGATATTAACAATTTGTAGTAGTTTTTTGGCTTGTCTGGATTTCCAGAAATTATTTTTTACATTTTAAAGCTTATATCCCATCATGATAGTGATTCTGGTTTGCATTAGATCATGTAGTATTGATTTTTGTTTTTTTCCTCATGACTTTGAGCCAAATTCTATAATCTTGCCTTTTTGTTAAACACTTGTGGACATCCCTCTTGAGCTAAAACATCATGTGATCATTTGGTTTCTGAGGTTTTTAATAATGCATTTTAAGCACAGAATGTGTTTGACTGGGGAATTTTTTTGCGCCACCATTTTGTTATGTTCTTTTGAAAATAGAAAAAAACCCTATCAATATTTTATTGAATATAACGATCTGTGAGGTTTTTGTCTGTGAATATGCAAGGCAATGAACCAGAGTTGTCTGAGACAGACCAGTGTCAATGCTGTCAAAACCAATGCAGCACCTCCAAATAAAGACAATGAAATGTAAAGCAGAAAGCTCACTTAAACACTTTTTTCTTGAAGAGTGTGCAGTTTTCAGGCTTGCCTTAACCCCATGCTGTCTGCCAAGAGCACCTGGGAAAAAAATGAAAGACATTTTCAAAAACAAAGCAGGTCTTTCTAAGAATATTTTGAAATAAGTTTCCATGATCTTCCAAAGTTGCAGAACAATAGTAAAATCTACTGGATGGAAACAGCCCAGGGAAATACACTGACTAAATATTTTTTTGCTGTTACTTGGAAAAAAAAAAAAAATCAGTTTGCTTAAGGCAAAGGTAGAAAAAATCAGAGTATGTTAAATGTTGATTTAGAACCTTCATGCTCATCATTCAGATCTAAAAATGTGAACCTTCTCTTCTTTATCCAGAGAGTAAGTTGGTAATTCAGGCTGTAATTCTGATTCTATGTGTTCACACTATTGCACTCAGCAAAGAACACATGGGCTATTTACTGTGCATATACAATGCATAACAACTCTCTGTCTTGAAAAGCTGATTATTTACAGCTTCAGTCCTTAGTCATATGCTTAATTTTACAGACTTGAAGAGTTGCACTGGTAAAAGAAAAACCTACCTCCATCTTTGACAGATAAAGGCCCGATTCTATGGATAATAGCAAGGTGAGTGCTTAAGCAGTAAAGGTATGACTGAAGAGCAGGGCTCTAACAGAAGATGTTGCAACCACAGTAGGTGCATATCAAGTGTTTTATAAAACCCTAAACCCATCAAACACATGAGATGATGAATCTTAAGAAATCGACACATGCCTATTGCTGCACAGTCTGTGATTTTACATGTTGTACCTGAATACCTGGTTGCACATCTGGCTGAGAAAGAAGCAAGTGCAGTTTAAAAAGGAAATCATATACCAGGGAGGATTGAAATTACCTTTGACAGAAGAAAAATATGTAACAGTGATGCAGAACTGTAATTCATGCAACATGACCTAATTATTTTAAAGGAAATGCTAGCAGCATTTTAAAAGGCTGTGGATACACAGTTGTTAAAATTTAATGCTGGTGTTTGCATGTATAGAATTTATGGAAGTTTGTGTGAAATTTTCACTTCTGTTTCATCCAGGTCAACTCTGAAACAAGACTGTGAACTCAGTAGGGTTATTCAACTTAATAAAAATTTTAAATAAAATAAATAAGTAATGCCAAGTCATAGCTTATTTGCAGGACATCAATCATACATTTGTAACTTGTGCATTAAATAAATACAAGGAAGAAAAAATAACTTGTAGGCCCAGAAGAATTCAACATTTTTTGTTTGTCCTATTCATTTCTTACACAAACACAGCACATTTTCTCAGTCTAACCCAGAAAAAACCTGGCATCCATCTACAAGGATGGATTGTATTGGCAATACATATTTTTCAGGGTCCTCTTTAATATAAGAAAAAATTAGTAGAAAATGTCCAGCATGTCACTTTTGGTGAGATGTTTTCCCTCTGAGATGCAGTGCTTCCTCAGCCACCTCTCTGCAGAGATGAGCTTCATGGTTTGGCAAGGTTCAATTCATCTGATACCGATGAGGAACTGGTATGAAGAGCCAGTTCACCAGGCACTCTCTGACTTCTCTCTGCATACTCTGCACAGACCTGCAGGCCCTCCCTGCTCTACATAGGTGACCAGTTTTACTGACTGCAATGACAGAGGCAGCACATTGGCAGTGTCACCCTATCTGCCTCTCATCTACCTGTAAACTCCTTTTTGTGACTGTAGGAGGAAATAAACTTGGTTGCTAAAGTTATCACTAAGTTATGGACAATGGCTCATAAACCAAACTGTGCTTTTATGGAAAAGACCTGGATAATTCAGAAGCTGCTTAGGCTGACACAGCAGTGGGATTTGACACTGCCTTTCCACTTGAGCTTGAATGATTCCTACCCAACAAACAGAACTAGGAAAAGAGGTTGTCAGGGAGGGAAGGAGAACCCACAGTGTGCAAGGACACAATATGCAATGTTCCTGTTGCCTGAATATTGAAATGGGATAGGGTTTGGAGGAGAACAGCTTCTCATTTCAACTTACTTCTGTCACATTTTGAGAGCTCTGTGTGTAACTGTTGAATAGATTTTATTCTCTAAGGTAGTTTGTTTCTGTCGTCTATTCCCTAGCAGCCATGGGAGATGAACATGTCTAGCACCACATGATGAAAGGACACCGTGATGCCCATTGCCTCCACTGATGACACCTGAATGATCATGCCCTCCTTTCAACCTGAAGACAGAATGTCCTTGCAGGATGGAAATGAATATGACTCCTTGTGCCATGGCACCGAATAAAGTCAGTCACAAACCTTTGCTCTGCAAAAAGTGAGCAGATAATAGGTAGTAAACATTATTGTGATTTTCTACTGACCCAGAATAATCCAAACATTTTAGCTGAAGGAGACCTCTTCCCAAAATTGCAACACTAATGATATGAGCTAAATATTGAAATGTATGTGTACAGCTTATCCTTCTGCATACCAAACTGATGCCGTTTTAGTTTTTGCCATTTCTTCTTATATATTCTCTGTATTCTTTACAAGTATATTTGTAGCCTATTGTACTAGTGGCTAGTTTTCCCAGTAATTTTCCATGCCCTTTCCCTAGGCAGAAAGACAAATCTATCTACAGGGCCCTATCCTGTCTTGGTTCTCCCTGGCTAACAAGGTTAAGAAAACTCTTCAAGACACATTTGCATAAGCAAAGTACAGCTAGCACCAAGAAGGGGGTCCAGAGCAGGGGCGTGACCTGGGGGGAATTGTATCACCACTTGTCCTTCTAATTGGTGCTTTTTGTCAATTATGCAAATTTGCCAAACTTATAAAACTGTATTCAACCCCGTGGGGGTGGGTTTTTGTGGACATTCTTCCATAACTGCCCCTGGAGTTCAAATAAAGATCCAATTTTATATTACCCCTGATATAATATTATCTAGAAAGCGTGTGTTTCATTTCTAGGTTGAAAAAGGCATCACAACCCTCCTCTAGCACAAGAAATAGTGAATGCCATCCAAAAAGCAATGCCATGCAAGACAACACCATAAGGTTGTATCTTCTCAGAGGTAGGAAACTACTATCAAAGCTTCAAAGACAAGCTTTTACCCCTCCTCTTTAGTGGAAGACCTGAATTTGGCCAATTAATGGTAAATAAAATGGAAGAAATAAAAGGAACATGAGGACCCTTTAGTTTAGACCTTACAATGGCATCCTTTGCTGAACTCACCTAGTACCTGTCATTACTGCTGAAATGTACTGACCTGTCTACTTCCACTCAATGTCTGTTAAAACATCTTTCCATTATTCAGCCTTAGGGCTGTATTTAACTAATGGAGAGAGTTTTAGTGGTCCTGACACTGAGAGACAGATACCCATGGCTATAGTCAGTCTTGGTGTAGCAACTGGCCATGAATTCTGGCTCCAGTGAATGGGTCAGTTAGCATCAGCTTACAGATTTCTGAGCTTTAATTTATTTATTGAGGCCAAATGACTTCAGTAGGAGCTGCAGCTATTCAACACTTCTCAAAACAGGCAATTTTATTTAAGACCCTAGAGAAAGGAATTAGTATCTGGGTTTTAGGCAGTGAAGTTTTTGTCCATTGAGAATGAAACTGCTGGTGTAATTTAGGCAGGAATTTTGCTCTTGGCTCCACAGGCTTCTGCTAATCATACTTAGGTCTGACCTCTACTACGCCACAGTTGACTCAGTCTTTGGACTTATTTGATTTAACATTTCCAGATTAAAGCTAATTTCTACCAGTTGTGTGATAAACACTTTTTTCAAAGGGAAGCAGATTCAATCCGTGGTGCATCAAGACAGTGCCTGCCATTTGCTGAACGCAGTGTGCCATGCTGACAGTGGCAGAGGTAAACAGAGCATCAACGGTATGGAAACCACAGGGTGTTGAATCAGTGTCCTTGGTGCTTTTCCAATAAATCAGCTTTTGAGAGGAAATATGTGGCCCATATTTCCCAAAGCATAGTCTGTCTGGTGTTTGCAGCTCTGGTAGAATTGTCAAGTTTAGCAATTTAGTCATGATTAATCCTTGCAGGCAAATATATGCAAATAAGAATTTTAAAATCATCTAGGTTAGAAAAGATGTTCGAGATCACCAAGTGCAACTGTTAACTTAATGCTGCCAAGTTCACCACTAAACCATGTCCCTAAGTGCGACATCTACAGGTCTTTTAAATACCTCCAGGGATGATGACTCTGTCACTTCCTTAGGAAGCCTGCTTCAATTTGTGGTTAACTCTTTCAGTGAAGAAAGTTTTCTCATATCTAACCTGTCCCTCCCTTGGTGCAACCATTTCCTCTTGTAATTCCTTCCTGCTCAGGAGAAGAGGCCCACCCCCACCTGGCCACAACCTCCTTTCAGGTAGCTGTAGTGAAGATAAGTTCTCCAGGCTAAACAATCACAGCTCCCTCAGCTGCTCCTCATGAGATTTGTGCTCAGACCCCTCACTAGATCTGTTGTCATTCTCTGGACACACTCCAACACCCCAATGCCCTTCTCCCTAGTGAGGGGCCCAGAATTGAACACAGGGTTTGAGGTGCAGCCCCAGCACTGCCAGCTGCAGGGGGACAATCACTGCCTGGTCCTACTGGGCACACTATTCCTGATCCAAGTCAGGAAGGATACCATGGGCCTTCTTGGTCCCCTGGGCACTCATTGACTCACCGGTCAGCCAGCACTCCCAGGGCCTTCTCCACTGGGAAGTTTTCCAGCTATTTTTGTGCAAACTTGTGGTTCTGCCTGGGGTTGTTGTGACCCAAGTTCAGGGCCCGGTACTTTTTGCTTTGCTGGATCTCATACCTTACAGCCTTGGTCCATCAATCCACCCTGTCCAGATCCTTCTGCAGAGCCTTCCTGCCCTCCAGCAGATCAACACTCCCACTCAGCTCGGTGTCATCAGCAAATTAATTGAAGGTGCACTCAAACTCTAATCATTGATAAAGATATTAAACAGAACTGGGCCCAAGACTGAGCCCTGGGGAACACTTGTCTTCCAGCTGGATGTAACTCCATGTAATCACTCTCTGGGCCCAGTTATCCAGCCACTCTTTACCCAGTGAAATTTGCATCCTTCCAAGCACTGAGAAGCCAGTTTCTCCAGCAGAGCTCTGAAAATCCATGTGAGGGGAAACCAGAGTACAAAACACAAGCTCCAAACTGTTAGCCTTCTTTCTAACTTCACTCTCAATGTTTTCCTAATTTTTATTTTTCTGATAAAACTGTACTGCAGATAAGTCTCTGTCTTCTAATTATTGCTGTTAAGATGTGGAAACAACATAGATAAATAATTTTTGTATGTTTTAACTGACCAAAAGATTCATTCATCCTTGTGGAAATTATTGCATACACTTATGTGCACACACACCTCAACTAGCTTAAAAATCTTTCCAAATAAAATCTGGACACAAAGTACTTTCCTCTGTATACATTTAGAAGCAGACTTATTTTTCTTTCCAATTATAGGAACTGCACAAAGAAGCAATAAGTCTCAGAAGATTTGTCACAAATCCTCCAAGTCCGTGACACAAGTTTCAAAGAAAACCATTGGTTCCCTTCAAAGCAGTAGTCTGCAGCTGCCTGATAAAAGGCCACAACCCAGTATAAGGTAATCATTACACAGACATTATTATTATTTTCCTAATTAGCCAAAAATCATTGGATTTCCTTTGATCCAAGTGGCTTCCTCCTGCTGAGCAATCATTTGATCTTGCTTATGTTGACAAACATATAAGTCACCAATTGTGCCTCAATTATCATTTGACAAGGACAAGGTTTTATTCTTCTTGTGTGGAGAAGACTAAGAAGAAGAAAACAGCCAAGAAGATTCAGAATATAACTGTCCTTTCTTTTTGCTTCAAAACTCCGCCAAATGAACATGATCTGCAGAGAGCTATGAAGTTGTTGTTCAGATCCTGGGGGGCAGTGTAAATGCAGAATTCTACAGTGAGCTTCACGTAAAATAGACTGAAAATATTCCTGCTACAACTGAAATGGAGACAACTCTGTGCTCCCAAAAAGGGACCCCACAGCATTCCCCCTGCAACGCTGTCTAACTGTCAAAATGTGGCTAAATTTAACAGAGAGTGCTCAGGGCCAAAAAAAAACATTTTGTGAAATGTAAAGAGTGAGATAAATTTGAACAAATTCAAATCCCCAAATTTAGTTTGAAAGGCATTTCAAAACTCAGCTTCCTACATAGAGAGAATTTTTTTTAAACTAAGTACAGGAAAATCTGGCATAAGGATGTGTATATGTGGAAGTTTATTTATAGTTACTGCTAGTGATGGGTATGAAATTTTTTTGGTCTAGATATTTCTCTTTCACTAAGCCAGTCTTTAGGCTGCTCAGACATTGTTAAAAAAAACCCCACCAATTCAAAGTAGACTGGTGTACCAGTTCCTGAATATAAAACTGAGCACTTTATTGTTTCTAAGGAAATTCCTGCATGTTTCTCAAAATTTCTTCTTGTTTGTTGCATACTGCAGCCCTTTTACTTGACAGTTTAGCATATCACAGCATTTTTTTTTAAAAATGCATTTTAGGAATTAGTATTACCATCCCTCCAGGGAGGAAATAAATAATGGAATACTGATATGAACAGAAAAGAATCACAGAAAGCAAGTAGGAATAAGAAAAAGCTTTTTAAAAGGTGTGAAATAGATAATTTTTGGTATTGATACTTTGGAGGCAGACAGACAAGTATCTTGCTCAGTGTCTATATATGACTTAAAATAGGTAAGGCAAACTGCTGAATTTATGATATTAACATCTGTGTCATCAAGAAAGCTTTCTATGTTTTTAAAGCTTTAATGTCTTTATATTGAAGGGTTTTCATTACCTAAGAAAAATAAGTAAAAACAAGAGCAGGCGGGGATGTATATGAAAAATAATGCATTGTACCACTTTTATAGAAAAGGACAAATATTTCATTATTAAGGCTTGTGCAAAAACACACCCAAAACACCACATTAAAGTGCATCTTCACTATTTGCTTAAACATATATTTCTTCTAGGGAGATAACAGTGATTGCTTAACTCTTTTATTTACAGGCAGTTTAAATTGTCTCTCAAAAATACAGTTTATAGGTTGAATGATCTCAGATACTTTGTGAAATTACAGATGTGTTCTTTTTATTGAGGCTTACATATCCTGCAGCAACAGCCCTACTATCTCTTTGCAGCTTGCTTTACTGTTGCTAGGAATTTAGAAATAGACATGTCAGTTTTAATTTTAAAGAGTCTGTGTTTTTTTCCTCTGCTTTAATAAATCAATCTTGTACTGCAATGTTGGCACTCCTTTAAATGGGTCAGGAAGAAGTGTGTCCTTAATTCACCTCATACAGCCTGATTGCTGATCACCAATAATTTGATTAGCTGCGCCACAAGAAATTATTTGGTTCAATAGATGTAAACATGACCAGCCACATCCAAAACATCAGAGTCAATAGGATTCTTCCTTCTCCCTAAATTTTGTGGAGCCAGAACAGCCTGTCAGGGGACTGTGCTCCCAGCTCAGGACACCCTGTCCCTTCTGCCTTCAGCAAATGATTTGTCACATGAAAGGATCTGGGGCTGAAATTTTAAAGGAGCTATGACTAAAATCTGACTTTAAGCACAAATACAAAAGTCATTGCCAAACACAATATTTAGGGCTCTGACTAAGCAAACTCTGGAGGAATTATAGCCACTGAGCCCAGCAAAGAACCCACACTGCCAGGATTTCCTCTTTGACTATTTGAGATAGTGGGCACTTTTAAAGAATTTGGCATTTGCAAAGACATTCCTAATAGTGCTCAGCCATTCAATTCAGGGATGTAAGGATTTGTTTCCCCCAAAAGGCATTTAATTAAAGAATGTTTAAAAGAAAAAGTGAAGAAGGCTCGCTCAGTATCTTTGGTGTTTTCCTTTCTCAGGCAAAACCTGGCTTGCAGAAATGATGACATTTAATACCCCAGCTTCTCCACTAAGCATGTGTGATAAAGCAGAGCTCAATGAAACATGCAGAGATTATATAGGAATATTTATAGGTGGACTGGCTTGTTTTACTCTATCCATCCTTCACACCTTCTGCACATTTGCTTCTTGTACCGCGGGCTGCATTGAAAAGCCTTGATAAAGCACTTACGGCCTTTCCTGGTACAGCTGCTCATGGAAACTTAATTTCAGCACTACATAGGGGAGGCTTTATGTTCACTTAATTTTTAAATTTTCTCAAGCAAGTATTTGGGTTGGAATGGTTTCCTACACTCACCCAAGGCAAAGAAAGAGCATTGCCGAATGGAGCTGAACACCAATAGTTAAGCAGTGAATGACAGACATTAAGTGCTCACCCTGACATCAGAGAACAAAAAATCTATAATTGCTTCAGTTTAATAAATATATGCAAAGGATTAGTTTAAGAAAATAGCAGTTTGGTTATAAAGACTTTGCTATCTAATTTTTAGAATAAATTATTAATTTCACATTATTATCCTAGATGAGAGCAGAGATAGAGATTTTTTTGTTTGTTAAAAGGAAAAAAAAATGTCAAAGAAAAAACCCATATAAATAAAGATAAAATATAAGTAAGTTTTCTGACTCAAACAAAGCTAAAACCTTATATGTTGTGCCTTAACACAAGATTTTTCATTTTTATTTTCCTCCTGCTAATGCCACAATGTCATTGTTACAAAGATAAAGTGATGAAAAAATGCTTATAAGTAAGGAGCAAGGTTTAGGAAAATATACATGAATATCCTTCTGGTTTTGATTTTGCTGTGAAAAATTCCATATTTCTCACTTTTGTTTTTGTTTTACAACCTTATTGATTTTTTTAAAGATTTCCTATCACTTCATTCGTAGAAACTTTGACAGAGGTAGTTCAGAATGTGAAGAACAGTGGAACACCAAGTTCCTAAGACAACAGAATTATGCATCTTAAATATGTTTGAGTTTAAGAATGCCAAAAGGACATGAAAGCTCTGTTTCTATCTTGCCTGACAAAGAATAAAATTAATAGCTTGGATGAATGCAGCATAGCCACAAAGGACAATCAGAGTAAATCTATAATGGGCTGAAATTCAGTGAGAGCAATAAAGCGGTCACAGTGGTTTGAAGGAAATGAGAAATAACTTGATTTTTTTTTTTAAACTATAATGATTTCTTTTTAAAAAAATGTATGTTTACTCTTGTATCACTTCATCTGATATTACTATAGCTGTTACACTGTCCTTCCTAATGTTGCAATGACACATATTACAAGTATGCCATTGCAAACAAAAGAAAATTATATATATTTATCCTCATTTTCAAGAACAGTCTAAATAGAAATAGAGGAATTAAAGGAATGGCAGATGGTCATATCAAAGGACATGGTATTTACCATAGGTAGATTTTTATTCTCCACATACATTTGTTTCCCACCCACAATAAAAGCACAGGATATCTGGACATCTCAGAGCTTTGAGTGCCACATTTGCTTCCCGAAGCAGGACAGAATTGTTGTCAGGGCACTTGGCAGCCAGTCAACCCCCTGCAACAAGTGTTCCATATCAAAACTGCAGCTGTCAGAACCACCAAAAACCTCTGCCCTGCACACCAAGGCAGTTTGGCTGAGCCTAATTTCCCACACATATCCCTGGCCTGTAACATGGGGGCACATCCATGGCTACCTTAGCTTGTGAGCACCTTCCTCATCACCAGGGCCCTGTTTGCATGTCATGGGCATGTCTGACCCTGGTTATCCTCACTGGGCCTGATCCATCCCCCAACCCACACACAAACCACCCTGTTCCAGGCTCAGCCCACCCCTATGGAGATGCCCAGGGCTAGGCTTCCCTGGTGCTTTCCAGTTTTCCTGCTTCTGGCTGGAATGATATGGGATGGGCTGCCAGGGCCTGTCATGCCACCTGAGAGAGCCCCCACTGCTGCCCATGGAGACCAGAGTGCCCAGAGTGCCCTGGCACACTTGCATTGTATTCTGTTTGGGGTGTGTGATTCACCTTGAGGGTTTCAACTGAGGTGATTGTACCCTGGTACTCTGCTTTGGTGACACCCCATCTGGAGAGCTGCATCCAGCTCTGGAGGGATCTCCAACATAAGAAGGATGTAGACCTGTTGGAATGAGTCCAGAAGAAGGCCCCAAAGATGATCAGATGTCTGGAGCACCTCACCTATGAGGGAGGGCTCAGAGAGTTGGTGTCTAAACCTGGAGAAGAGAAGGCTCTAGGGAGACTTTATTACAGCCCTCCAGTACCAAAAGAGGGCTGGAGAGGGACTGTTTGCAAGGCATGTAGTGATAGGAGAAAGGACAATGACTTTAAACTGAAAGAGGATAGAGTTGGGTTAGGTATTAGGAAGTAATTCTTCCCTATGTGGGTGGTGAGACATTGGAAGAGGTTACTCAGAGAAGTTCTGGGTGTCCCACCCCTGTTAGTGTTCAAGGCCAGGTTGGATGGGGCCTTGAGACACCTGGTCTAGTGGAAAGAATCCCTGCCCATGGGGGTTTCTGAAGTAGATAAACTTTAAGGTCCCATCCAATTCAAACTATTCTATGAAATGTCAGCTTAAGACACAGCCAGGACATGCATGTAATGGTAACTGCTACACTGCCAGTGCTGTTGGCAGCAAGGACTGCAAGTGCCTACAGAAAGAAATGTAGTTTTCACTGAGTTGGATACGGGACTTTCTGTCTGCTCAGACAAACTATACTCTCCATTTTGAAGACAGACAACACCAACGAGGCCTTTTGGTGGCCTGTCCCCCTTCCCAGGCTCCCTTCCAGTGCAGTGTTGTACTCTGCCTGCTCACTTCTGCCATCAAACTGTGCATGGGGGAGGCAGAGCAGATCCTGAACCCGGGCAGCAAGGGCAGGCAGCCACCAGATTCCTTCCTTCCCCCAGCAGCTCCTGAGCCACCCAAGCCAGGTCCAGGACCAAGCACCCACCAGTTCTATATGACTGAAGCAGAAGAGCAGAAGAATCCCAATGAATGTGTTGTGCTTTTGCAATCACGCATTAGAAGAACTCTTGCAGCAAAACAGAGTATCAGAATACCAGTGCTCACTGCCTGCTTTTAGTCTCATTTTACTTAAGTCACTGTGCTCATACTATGCAATGTATTTAGATGGGAAAAAAAGTGGTTGTCAGAGACAAGAGTTTACTACCTTGTAGATAAACCATGAGTTGGACAAAATGCAGTCCCTCTCTTTTCTGTTGTGTTTTCTCTGCTGATTTTTCCCCAGAAGTCCAGAATTAGTTTAACAGACATGTGAGATATTATCCAATACCCACCAGCTGGAAAAGACCAAAGCATTCAGTAACTGGCATAAAAGTGTATTCAGACACATTATGCACAAATATACATTTATTTATGTCTTGAAGACAGTTATTATTTAAACAGCATACAAGTCACTGAAAATTTTATTTTCTTGTTTGTTTTAGTTGTCTCAAAGGGAAGTCAGTGGTACATGTGCTCTTTGAACTTTATCCACTTTATAAGACGATTGTGCTTTAGCAAAACAGTGGAGTGCCAGATTAATCTCCAGAACAAGTAAGCTGCCATTACTGCCCCAGCTGGTCACTGCAGTCACTTCATATTGAATAAAAGAATGGGTTTGAGGCATATAGTTGAAATAATTATCACTGGGATTTTTCCTGACATACCCCCTTTAATAATTCAAAAACAAAAGCTTGAAAATTATCCTGTATATGTGTTAACAATAGTATCCATCCAATTAAAACATTTGCTAGATTTCAAAAGTAGCTGCAGCTGTCTCAGTTTTGATATGAAGTGACTGCACCAAAACTGGATCAGCTATAAACATCAAGGTTATGTCTTGCCAGTGTGAAGAGAACAGTGGATTCCTCATAAACTTGAATTTATCGTATAATGACCTGGGACAAGACAAGATAATAAGACAAATATGGCTTAGTTCGGTGGGATTGTGTGCAGAGAGGTGAGCAAAGAATCTATAGCAATCTGAATAGTGCCAGAAAAAAAGATCAGCAGATCTATAATGTCTGGAAGATCTACAATGCCCTGAAGAAGCAATGGGCCAAATTGCTATCAAATAAAAGGTCAGAATGAAGAAAATCACTGGAAGGAAATAAGCCATAAATCTCTTGGTTCCATACTTGCATTTGGATTGACTTTTAGACACATCTTTTTAGTAGATATAGGGGAATAAGAACAAATCAGACTCTATCATATAGATTCTCAACACAAAACAGTATACAAAATATATGGATAGTATGAAAATGAAAGCAAGTCCATCCTGCTCATGATAATTTTCTAGTCATTCACCAATGTCAGTGAAGTGTCATCTGAGATCCAGATAAGTGATGTCCTTGGGATTTTGTTTGTATTTGTTCTTGTTTTGCATTTGTCTGTGTGACTGTATGGTCATGCAGTTTCATAAACTTTCTAAAATCTATCTTAAAACAATTTACTTTTGTTGCCTGGGGTATACTATTTGGAAATCCACTAGAATATGTTTTTCCTTCCTAATCTAAATTTATTAATGATAAATGAGTGTTGAGTCTGATCTTTGAATCATACTTTTCAACCATAAATTGGCTTTTTTTTTTGGAAACACTGAGATAAGACTATAAATTAGGCTTGTTAAAGAGAAAATCTATGCTGGAAAACTATGAGTCTATCGCTAAAAGCAGACAGACATGCTTTCCAAATATACCAAGAGAATTGCACAACTGTTTTCCACAGAGGAGCTGTGGGATTTGAGTACATTTTTATGCTCTGAAAACTCTGAAAATGTTCTGCATTCCTCTAAGGATGTACCTTCTCCCCACCACCTCTCTGAGGAATCTCATATACGTAGAGAAGGGGAGAGGTAGGGAAAAATCCACAAAAGTTTTCACAAGGGAAAATGCTTTGGGAAAGAGGCACAATTATCTGTCACCATCTCCTGGTTTTGTTTTTGAATTCTGAAAGAACTTCTATACTTTTAATCTTTCTATGTCATGTAAATAGGTCACAAGCCTCTTGCGTCTGACTTTGGCAGAAGCCACAGAGGGAGGTCAGGCCATCTGAGCTCTGAGGTTTGGCCCTAACTCATTAACTTGAAGGAAGTCATCTGGGTGTCTGTTGGGCTGCTCTGTGCTTAAAACTGGTCGTGAATCCAACTCCTAGTGGATCAGGATGTTTCATCCTGATCATTCATTTTGTCTCCAAGTTCTCAGTGGATTAGTTGTATATGACCACAAGACTACGCAATAGCAAAGTTTCTAAGATCATACCAAAAGCACAGAAGGAAACTGCCATATCTGGGCAAGGTGATCCACACAGATGTCATGGCCAAACTGGGACTCCTTACTGCAAAGCTGGTTCGTGAGCTGCTAGTGCCACCTCACCTGGCCATCCTACTGGGAATTTCCAAAGATCTGACTTGCAAACAGGTCTTTCTACAGGGCATTCACCTATACCACATGTCAACTCAGAGGCTGACCCAGCTCAAAGGACCTTTACTATGATACATCCCCAAATATCCTGTGACAATTGCCTTAAAATAAAAAAACTGGGTCATTCCTGCAGTCATATTCATGTGAACAATTGTTATGCACTGAGGTAAGTGTCATTACAGGAATGGACCATTTTCATGAGCAAGTGTTTGAAATTCTCTCCTCAGAGGAGTAGGTGCATCACTTTAGCTTCTCTCTTCTTCTCACAGCTGTTTGGTGTATAACATAAATATACTTGAACTATAAAGCCCACCTTTCATGTTGTCTGTTCAGTTTTCCAATTGACTTTAAAGAAAGGTCTTTGTCTAAAGACACTATAAGAGATTTGAACTCTGTCAGGAATGCCCCCTGTGAGTTCAAATCACATTACCTTGCCCACTAGGCTCATTGCAAAAAGTAAGTTGAACCTACAGCTTTCTGAATTCAACTGAGAAGCCAAGATTGGACCACAATAAAGAAGGGCAGTGTGGTTCTCTTGATAGGCCCAGGTACAGCTCTGTTAACATCCTCAGGAGTTATTGTATCTATAGATAGAAGGAACAATTTTCAAATACAATGCCTGAAACTCAGGTGTCTGTATCCCTGCCAACTTTAAATACTACATTAAACATAGCTTTATGTGTCATGTGTCTAAATTTAGACACCCTAGTTTTAAAGATGAACTTATAAAGAGGGCAATATGTATCCAAGAGAAGATACAAACACTCTCTTAGAAATACTTTTTAAATATCTTAGAAACACTTTTTAAATAGTTATAAAAGGCCATGGATATATTCTTCCTACTTGCATATGAATAAGACTATCTGGAAAGAATAACATTATCAGAACTTAAGGGGGTGCTCTTTATTTTCTACTAACACCAATTTAGTAAAGTGTCTTCTTGATTTACATAATATCATGAATAGCACTTCCTGAACTGTTCATGATAGAGAACAAGATAACCAGAAAATGGCTCCAATTACAGTCATCACACAATAAAACAGTGTGCAGGCAATAGTTTAAGATTCCTCATAGTCTTGCACATTATGTCCCTCTCACCTAGACAAAAACCTAGAAACTGCTACCAAACCTGTGCAGTGGCACTTCAGACTTTTTCTATGTGATTGAAAATACCCCATAAAGTACTCAGCTAAATCACAGGTAATTAGGTTCCATTGTTTGATTCAGTGTGACATAATGCTATTATATCACTTCAGCATAACTGGTCAACTGGTTTTGTCTCAGAGCAGAGTTACAGCTTAAAAAATGCAAATGACAAAGCAGTCCCATCATGTGGAGCCAATTCAGTGTATTTTGATTATAATAAGCAGAGTAGATAGAAAGGTTAAGAAGTGTGAGAGTTTTATTGGGGAGCAAAATCAAATCAAATAAATCAAATAACATGTCCATCACTTCCTCTGTGGGTGTGTGTCTGGAGAGGAGACATTTTTGTTATTTCTGTCTCATAAAAGGAAAGCATGAGCCAACTACTGATCTCATCTGTATTCTCAAATCTTACTGACTTGCTCAAACTCCTCTGCAAAGTTTGCCAACAAAAAGCTGACATGCAAGACAAAACTTCAAGAAAATCAATGCCAAATAATTGCCCAAGCCGTGAGAAAGAATAAACTTGCCAGTATGTTATGTTCTACCAACACTGTGGTGAGCTGTAAACCTAAAATCTAGGGGAACGGAGCAGCTCTTATTGTGCATAGCAGGCTTTATATAACAGCAGGCAGCACAAATCATTTCTCTACTGCAGTTCAATAGCTAGTCATTCCTTCTCTTCTATATTCAATTCTGCACCAGAGCCATGACTTAAATGCTATGCTGCTGTCAGTTAGTTGGCTGTCCTTTCCTGGGCTGCCAAAGGGGATGCTTACAAATGAAGCTATTGTCCCAGTAATCAGGCATCTCCTGGTGGGACAGTATATGATAAATTTTTAAGGACATGGCTGCAGCATAAAATGTGCTGTATTTTGCATCAGACATTGTCACAAAAGGTTGTCCTTCTTTTTCTTCATTTTAAAGATTTAAGTACTGTTGGACGACTAAAAAGTGTCAGAATTGTAGGAGACCCAAGGCATACCTTGCAATGTAACACTCTAAGCTTAGGGGTAATATCAACTATAAATGGCAAGGATACAGATAACCTAATTCCATTGAAATAAGTCTAAAAGGTATACGGAGTATTGACTGGTTAATAATTGGACTGTACTTCCCCTAAAAACATACCTTTTAATTCTGTTCCAGTGAAGTTTTTTAAATGCCTTATCCAAAGCTAAACATTTTCCCATATTTAATGACTAGCAAAAAGCTGTTGCTTGACATGTGTGCATGGTTTAACCAGTATTTCAGCTACAAGACTAACATCTGAGGTAGTCGAAAATTTCTCAAATAAAATGTTGAAAACTACAAGGGATTGAAAGTCAATATTTCTTTCAAAGAATGTTGGTTCCAAACATTAAAGCAATGCCCATATATCCACTTTCTATCTCCGTGACAGCCACAGAATCTAGGTCTCAGTTCCACCAGTAACAGCCCTTCCTTGCAGTCATAAAAGCAATTTTACCATAAGCCACTTTAGGAAAAATATTACTTACTGATTAAAAAAATCTCTATTTTAATGCTCTTTCAGACTGATGAAATAAGGGCTGATCAGCCTATTCAAGTAAAATAAATCATGATACAGAAACACAGAGGGTAGTCAGTGCCTTATATTCAGCCAGTGCTGGATGAAACAAATAATACCATGGATTACACTGCAAAAGTGCCATGGTATCAGCTCCTGCAAGTCAGTGGATACAACATTTTTCCTCCATTTGGGGTAGAAATAAGGCATTCCACTAGTTCTATAGTATTAGAGGAATATTTCCTTAATTTAATTTTCTTGTAGAATGTTTTTTTGAATCATGAGTCACACCTACTGCAACTATCAAACCTTCAAGCCCAAAGCATTTTCTTCCTAGGCCAGCTATTATTACAGGTATTCAGTAGAGATATTGTGATTCTTGTCTTATTCCTTTATAAAATTATATTAAAATACTTTTTTCTAGTAAAATGTGGGTTTTTTTCTCAGTATCTAACTTCCTCCCTTGCTGGCAGACTGGTCACTTGAGGTGTTCTGATGTGAGATTTAACAGGAAGAGGGTAATACCTAAAACTGAGTGCTGATGGTCCAAACTGCTGCTGAAAGGCATAGAGGGAAAGAAAAAATTCTGTTGTGTAGGACAAGAATTATAAGCACTCAATAGATGCCAGCTCAAGCTTTCAGAAAAATTAGTACAAGACTCTTTGCAGGGAATAACCTAAAACTTACACTCATTAACATCCTTAAGTTCCCTGGGGCATATATACAAGCATTTTCAGATATGAAGAAGCAGAAAACTGAGACCTTGCAAATTGTTACTTGAAACCAAAACATTAGGAATATCACCATGTTTTGTGATCATAAACGTGACAACAGCAGGAAAGTTTTAGAACTTCTAGTTCAATTTCTGTTCAGCTTTCAGGTTGACTTTATGGCTCAGTATTTTCTGACTAATGTTTTCTTGTAGTCATCTCACCAACTGTATGGAAAGACACTGATTTAATACTTGACTATTTTCCCATTGCTATATGATGCTGAAAAATATACTGATAATAATCTCTGTCTTTTCTATTGCCACACTGTCTGCCTGGCAAAAATTTCTTAACAATGAAAGTTAAGATTTAAGAAGCAAAGATTTTCTCTACATCAACAAGCAGAAAAATTATTTTGTGATTTTCTTCTACATATTTGCTAATCTGATTAAATCAGTAGATGTATCTTTGAATTCTCATGAGACTATCAAAGAGCTTAATAATGCAGTTACATGTAGGTTATAAAAGCCAAAATATTCTTTCACACATATTTTCCCACACTTCTTAGCCATGTTCCCTAGAAATAACATAGCCACACACACATACCACAAGTTTATAGAGATCCTGGCTTGTTCATGTGAGTGGTCCAGGACAACTGTGTTGAAAGACATACATCCATTTGGTTAAGCATGAAGTAAGACAAGTGGGGAAGAAATTTTTCAATAGACAACCTGTCTTTAATAATGAGTCTTCAGCATCAAATAGCAGCATATGAACACTCTTACTGACATTTTAGTTCAACATCTCAGATATGACAGACCAAAGACATCATTTATTAACAGTTGGCAGGCTGGCACCGACTGGGGTCCAACTTTAACTGCAGTGTGCTCTGATTTTTCTCTCTGTTCTTTCAGATTATTTTGACTTTCAGAAGAGCTTTGTCATTTGCTAGTACACTACTCTAATTCCAGACTTACTCCTGATTGCATATTAAATATATTACTTAGGCAATTAAAACAGGGAAAAAATAGGTAGGAATAAGCAATAAGCAATCTTCTGCAAAGCTTAATTCTTATGTCTTAGCTTCCTTTATCTTACAAGGATTAGTGTTTTTGTCAGACTTTTCATTGTGTCCAGCTAGATTCAGTTTCATATTAAATTAAATTTAAATTATTTTTAGGCAAGATTTCTCCCCAAATATTTCAAGATGTTCAACCTCAAGACTGTGGAAACCTACAGTTCTTTAAGAAATAATTGATAGTGGAATGATACAATTCCCTTTTTTCCCTCGTGAGATTAGAGTTTAAGCAATATCTCATACAGAACAGTAGGATTGTAAAGTCAAATGAGGATATAAATGACAATCCTGAATTAGATAAGGACTGAGACTATTTATGAACTCACTGTCCTAGCCAAGCAGAAAAGATCAGGTAAACAATCTCTCATGGGGCTTCAGATCCTGGGCAGGCTGCATCATGATATCTCAATATCTCTTATACATGCAGAAGAACCTAAACTATTTCAGAGTTTTAGAAGATTCCTTTTAAACTAAGAAAACACATCTTCTCCATTTTTGCAAGGAATCAAAGGAGAAAAAGTAAAGGCAAAGTTCAAATTGTGCAGCAAAAGAGGGAATACGGGGAGAAAATGGATAACATTTCTTTCCTTCAGAAACCATTTTTTTAAATTTTTTTTTTTTTAATCATAGAGTACTGAAAATTTGGCTCCTAAATCCTGAATTTGTCTTGCCACAAATTTACTGGCCAAACAGTTCTCAGAATCCTATCAAAGCTATGGGTTCTTATTTCTGAGCATTAAAGAATAATAATGACAAGTGGAGATGAAATATACATGAGTGATAAATTCTGGATTTGCCACTCTGGTAGCACGTTGCTTTTATGACTGAGATCCAGGTTACTTTAAGCCAGGCCATTTCAATTCAGTTTGCAGAAGAAAGACTGAAAAAAGACTGTTAACCTATTTTTCTATACTGATAGAATTTTTCTATACTGATAGATGAAACAGCTTTGAATCAACAAGTTTAGGACACTTTGATTTGATTTCTTTTCATTTTACAGGGAGGGAGTAAAGAATATCACCAGTGATTTGCAGTGAGGTGGATCAATACAAAACAGTAGGCCAGGTCCATTAAATGCTTGAGGTTCAAATATCTATGTTTCAAATGTCAAAGAGCACCACAAGAGTGAATGATACAGCGAACATATCAATTAAAATTCTTTGTTTTTATCAAATGGTGGCAAGACATCAGTGCTTTTCTCATTCTTTCACTATTTATACTTGATTTTAATCTTTTTTTACTGGACGTACCTTGCAATTGTGGGGTTGTTTTTTTTTATGAGAGACCTTAAGAAACATTATTGAAAACTTCTATCTGTAGTACACAGAAAGCAGATTTATGAAGTTCCCCCCACAATTCTTTTAACCAATAATTTATTTTTTTTTTGGCTGGGGCAGTATAATGCTTGAGAAAAATTACCTCAAACTATTGTGCAATGGCCCAGCCTGTTGACACTAAGACCAAGCTATCTACCGATGTACAAAGAACCTAGGGGATGCCTGGACTAGCAGTGGGCTGAAGCCCACTCATCCTGATCATCAACTCCTTCTTTAAATTAAAAGTTTCAGGTCTTCAAAAATCCTCCTTAGTGACCTACTGCATACTATAAGGTATTGTTCCCTTCAAGGGAATGATTATTTTCTTCCTCTAACTCATTTCCCAAGTTTAGAAGCTTGAACCATCATCTGCTTTAATACATTTTCCCCATCTTTCAGCAAAAATACAATGTTCACAAACATACTTGATTAGCAATTCACTGAATGTTACATCACTATGAATATACCAGCTTTAGAAAGCCATTACAGAGGGAGTTCCCAGTGTGGTGACACAGTACAGTGTGAGCGATAAAAGTAAAAAACCTTCTGTTTTAGTACAAACAAAAACCAGACATCAACTCAATGAAGTCACACTCTGCCTAATTCAGACAGTGTCAAGAATGTGCATATGTCCAAGTCCCTGTGCTCAGCCATCCATGCATTTTTCCATATGTACACAGTGTACTTACATCAACAATGGTTGTACACCCTCAGGAAGTAAGCCCTCCAAAAATTTGAATATATCACAAGACTGCAGTCAGAACTGTCATCTATGAGCTAAAAAGCAGATCTCTGTTGCTAGTGGAATACAAGCTATGCATTAGAAATCTGCACTGCAAATAAGGGCTCTGTGGTAAAAATGGAAGGAGAAATGCTATCTTCATTAGTTCTATATGTTGTTTCTTTTAAAACATAAACATAGTCTATATTTTCACCTGATAGACGCTTTCAAACTAAGATTTAAATCTGATAAGTACACAGTTGTAAATATATATACTAGCAAATATGGTTTTCAGTTATGTTTTTTTTACATTGTCTTTTAATGGCATAGCATATGTAAAAATGTGGGATTTGAAATTTATCTTGTTCCACATTAATATTGCAAATGAAACCTGATTTGAATACACTGGTGTCATGGGGTTACTTTACCTTTAAGAAAGTTAAAGTTGCTGGGGTCTCCTGGGAGTCTCTTCTCCTGACCAATTATCGGTCATTGCTGAGAATTGACAGCAGTTTTAGCCATTGAAAAGTAGAATCAACTTGTGAACCCCACCTTAAAGTGTACACCCAGAAGTCTGTGGTTCTCTTTGTTTTCTGGCTGTGAAAAGTAGCAGAGCTTCGGCCTCTCGGGCTCTGCCTGGCCACGTGTGGCCGGGCGGGGGCCGGGCCGGCCTGCCGCGTCTCCCGTCTCCCGGCCGGGAGATGGGGCCTGCGGGGAGCCTGTCCTGAGCCCCGGCGGGGCCGGGCCGGTTCCTGGCGTGGCTGCAGGTTTTGCCGTGATGGAATTTACCAAAAAACTGCCGAGTAAAGAAGGAGAAGAGCTCTGGGCCTGCTGCAAGCAGAGACAGTGACCATGCTCTCCAGAGCAGCTATGAGGAACTTTCCATCGCAGACAGCTCCAGCTCCTGTTCAGCAGAGATCACCGAACCATCTACAAAAGCTTGGGCAGGATTTTAACTCTTTCTTATCCAGATGAGACTTGAGGATTAATCTTTTTATCCAGAGAGAGAAAAGGAGAGTGATCAACATGAAAAGAGACTTTATAAACTACTAGTGGCAAGAAAGAAAAGAAACTTCAAGAAAGGTAGAGAATTAAAAAGATGCTTTAATTAAGCTGAAATATCTTTCTGTTAAAACTATGGAAATGGACAATAAAGTCCTGAAAAGAACTCTTTTAATTCATGATAGTGTATGGGGAGGAATAGAGTGTTCACAGTGTAAATTTGAGTAAAAAGCAGAGTAATTGTGGTATAGTGAAGTGCTGGGAGATTTGAAGCCTTGAGAGGCAATGAGAAAACTGTTTTCTAGTGAAGCGCACAGAAACAGATGAAGAATACTTTTTGCCTTTGACTAACTTATCCTTAAAAATACTATCCCTAAACATCATGACCTATAACACATTTCAGAGTGATGTGGAATAGGAGGAGTTAGCTTTGATAACAGCAGCTCTGAGCAGCTGATATCAAGAAAACAGAAAACTATAACAAAATAGCTTTCTCGTGAGAAACTCCATAAATTAACAGAAAGGAACTTCTGTTTCTCTACAGAAACTGAGGAAAAGACTATAAAAAGAATTGAGACTGTTTAAACCATCAAAATTCTAGAGTTTTTGTCCCTGTTGTCATGTGAACAAAAGAATAGTGAGCAGTAAGAAATGAAAAGGTTTTTCTAAAAGTTTATTCTGGTGTTCTTATTCTTGTAGTTTGTCAATAAACTTTCTTTATTCCTTTTAAGTTTTATGCCTGGTTTGCTCTTATTTTAATCCATATCTCACAGCAAAAAAAATAAATAATTCTTTTTTCCCCTTTTTGTTAATTACTGGTTCAAAACCACGACAACTGGGAACATCTACTTCTTACAAAAAAGAGGAATCCAATGATACATATATGAGTGTATAAAGAAATATGTATATATGTGTGTGTATATACACATACACAAAGATTTTGGAAATTCCTCTCCTATGCAAAGAATTTTAAAATATTTCTGTGTTACATGGTCTCTTGACAAGTCAGTGTGGACTTCCAGTATTTATACTTTCACAGTATAAATACACTGCCTTAAAGTAGAGAGACTGTACAAGAAGCAGAGATATTAAGAGATGGAAAAGATCTCAGCCATCCAGTGCATCTTCCAGATGATACAGGATTATTGCCTGCATTATTTTTTTTTGTTGTTTGTCTGTCCAGCTAAGTAACCTTCCACCATATACTACAGATTATTACACTTCTCAACTTTTAACTTTCCAGCCATAAGTTTCCTATTCTTTAAGTCAATCTTATCTCTCACTTTACCACTTTGTACTACTCAATCTCATCCTGTCATAAGCAACAGAGATGCTGTATCCTTCTTCCTTTTCTTTCTTTCTATTTTTTTTTCCCTCACCCTCCACCAGTTTTCCTTTATCTATGGCATCATACATAGCTTTCTTCTACTCCCTTTCAAGTCTTTCACAGTCTGTGCCCTGGCCACCCTGTCATTCTTCATTCAATGAAAGTGGATACACTTTCTTCCAATCAACACATGGGTGATGGTTTTCAGCACCAAATTAATAATTTTTTTGCAGGTTTTCATGCTTTCTGTCTTCCTGGATTCTCCCTCTTTTTAGCTGACTTGGAATGTACTTCGCACAAACAGAAAATCCTCATAATTTTCCTCCTTTAAGCACTCTTTTATTGCCACACATAAAAGGTAGCAGGGAAAAGGGCTGTGCTGATTGATATAATTGCCTTGTGTGCCAGTACTGTCTTTATTATCCTCTATCCCCATGTTCCTCTCTTTCACACCAGTTTTTGACAACCTATGGCCCCTGTTGCCTCATAGCTATTAAGGATTTTGGAGCAAGGTCAAATTTTTTTCCTGTTTTCCTTACTGATTTTCTGGGCAGCAATCAAGGCTGCTAGACACCATGTCAATACAAAATAGAAATACTAATTATTAATATTCATTGACGTCTTATATTTGGAAGCCTATGGGTACAGGTCATGCTTACCATGCACTATAAGCAAGACAAAATGTCTCATCCCACTGATAGCAATAGGATATTTCTAATCATCTTGAATTATAATCTTCATACGTACTCTAATGAGGTAGAACCTTGCTGGTTATCTTCTTTTACTTTTGCTGTCCTTATATCCATTCCTGCAAACATTTTGAGGTGATTTTCCAATTCCTTGTGGTTCCATGTTAACTACATTCAGTCTTCTAACCTGAACATCCCCCCTAGTTTAGCTAGAGGAAACCCAGGAGATCAGATATTAGAAATTATCCGTAGTTTGTAGCAACACTTTTTCCTCCCACCCTGAAAGGAAATCTGATGAGTGTCACTAATAGCAGCACCACTGCTTCCCACAGAGAATCTGGAAGTGACCAGTGTCAGATATAAGTGAATATTTTATTTATTGGGTCAAGGAAACTTTCATTAAAGAAACTCTAGCTGGACTAGCAGTGTAGGTGTTGCTTGGACTTCCCACAAGTACTACTATTCACATTCCATCACATCAGTTGGCACTACTCAACTTTGAAGTTGATGGATCAAATAATTATCTTCCATTCAGCATGAATATAATTAAACTTATTGCACAAACTAAGATATCTGAACAAGAGTGAGTCACTTTCTGAGGTCGTTACACATGCAGGGAATTTCATTTGAAGAGTATGTAGTAACATGGAAGTCAGATTTGAGTAAGATTATATGTTTATTTGGAATAGAAGGAAACCGGAATGTGTTTTTACACATTCAAAAAATTTGTGTAAAATCAGCAAGAGATGTTGCCCATGTCATGGCCTTGATTTAAAAGGCACGTAAGAAAGCCCTGGGAGAGAGTGTTTTGGGGCAGAGTACTGGGAAGAGCAAGTCCTGAATCATAGGGAAATTATCTCCAATTGTTGTTTCTCCCATGTTCAAAAATCCAAAGCTTTGCACACAGTAACATGTGGCATAGAGATAACGTAAGTAGAAGAACTGAGTTGGCATGAAGCTCCATCTAGGCAATGTAACTCCCTTGGGATTAGCAGGATCCCATTAAAAAATAACTAACTTCTTTTCTTCTTTTTTTTTTTAATTTTAATGAAAGACACTGCACATCACACTCAGCATTGGCCAGCCCCTGAGGATGTTGTGAATGACAATGTCATATTACACAGTTTGCAGTGCCTAGCACAATGTGTCCCTCAACCCTGAAGGAGGCTTCCAGACACTACCTAAGGACAAACAAATTATAGCAAATACATGTAAATAAACAGTCATTTAACAGTAGTCGAGACACATTGTTATGCTTTCTCCGTCTTATAAACCTTCACTAAAAAGTATTTTGAAGCATTTTAAGGGTTTTTTTTCTTTGCTTCCTCATAAACAATATCAAAGAGACATGGCAGAAGATGCTGCTTATGCTATCATGTCGCATTTCCTGTGATGCCAAGGGAATGTTTTCTTTTCTGGCCCTTCCACAGCTGGGGGCAGGGTAGCTTACAGGGTTTAGCAAGAAGGGCAAAAAAATCTCCTTTTATAATATTGCTTTTTTTTTCTAATTTTACACTGCATATTGCCTCATGCTCACTTGTCTAAGGATGCAATATGCAGAGCCACTACATCATAGTTTCAATATGACACATTGTGAACCTTCTGGCTTCCAGTACAGGAGCCAAATGGCATTGTGTATTTACTCCATTTGGCCTCATTTTCATCTTCCCCCTTTGCACCCAGGCTGACAAGAGGAACATATGAAGCTTTGTCTCGCTGCTGCATCTTGACCTTGACCTTACAGCTTTAGAAAAGGGTACTTGCATGCGCAGGGCTGCTATTGTCCGCAGCCCGGTCCCACTTTCTTTTGACATTAAGCGAGTAAAAGGCCACGTGACAGAGTCCCTTTGCAGCCCCAACATTTCTGTCCTGCTTTCTCCTTTGCAAATGTTTTTGTACTGACTTTTTTTATTCCCTCAGGTCAGACTTACAGCATCTTTTGCTTTTTTTTTTTTTTCCCCTCTCTGTTGTTCCTATCCCCCTCTCCTTTTCCTACACACACGCGAGCGTGCGCACGCAGACACACACACGCACAGACACACGCACACAGAGGAAAATCTATATGTGTCAGACATTCAGCAAGGGAAAGACAAAGGCACTGAGTTAATTACCCATCATTTACTGCTGCTGAGAAGAACAGATGGTAGCAGGCGATATGTAAATGGCAAGGGGCAGTGAATTATTCGATTTTTTTAGATTAATCGTCGATGACAAAGGAAGTGATTACAAGCTGTGACATTTATACAAATGTATAAAGTACATAATGCTAGGAAAAAAAGGGCTTAATATTATTATGAGGATGTCAGGCATGTGAACACCATTGTCATAATACAAAGCAACACATTTTGAGAGATCCAAGGATCTGCTTTTCTTTGATTTGCAAACTTTAGTAAGTCCTAGCCTCTGGAAATATGTATTTCCCAAAATGAATCCACGCCTGACAATCATGATAAAAAAAAGGTTTGGGTGCTTTTGCATATTTCCCACAATGCATAACTCTGCCTAGTCTCAACAGTAGAGCTTACAAGGGATGAAGCTGATGTCGAATCAGTGTGGACTGTAAAATAGAAAAAGGTGCTAATAAAACACATAGACAGGAAATGGAAAATAAAAGGAAAGGTGATGTTTAAGCTGACAGGCCCTCTGTGAGGACAGGAGGGCAAACAGTGAGGTGGAAGTGAAGACAGAAGAGAGTACTGTTTGTTTACTGCATGCCTGAAAAATAATCATTTTAGAGACTTTGAAGGTCAGAATGACATAATTTCCAGGCCAGGCCTTGCTGTTTTTACACAAACATCCAACCTGCTCATCCTCAAGGTAGTCTACTGTATTTTCTGCTGTATAAATAATTAATTGGTACATGAGGAAAACAGATGCTTTCTTTTGCAGATCATAGAAACCGCTCCATCATCAAAATGTCTTCAATCACCTAATTATTAAATCTATACGGTGCTAATAATACAGATGGGAGATAAACCAGTGAGCTGCAATTTTTTTTCCCATTGAAGCATCCCAATCTACTGCATTCCTTGTTTCACATCTTGCAGTGAGCTACTCTCTATAACATCAGCAAGGCAAATAGAGGGGAGAGTTTGGTGGCAAGCTTATTTATCCTCCTCAGAAATACTTTCCAATCAAGCAAGGCAAAACATCACCAAAAATTACTGTGAAACACTCCACTGTTATGCATGCTTTGTTGATTGTAGAGGGGGTGAGGGAGGGACAGAATAACAGTATATTAGTCATCAGTACTGGGTAGTACATTTAAATCTAGCAATCCATTTTATAAGAATATTTGCTCAGGAATAAAGTGCTGTCTGTACCAATCTGCCCTGAAGAAAGAGAAGAATAAAATGCTGTAGCACACCAGTATTTCCAGTGTGGTATTATTAAAAGCCAGATACTCAAGATAATCACCAGAAGCTAAGCTATTGGTTTCTAAGCTGTATTTCCTTTTCTTCCTTTTAGATAACATTACCTCCATGAGATGCAGTTAATGCAATGATGCAGTTTCCACTCTGTTCATTGGTGCACGTGCAAGGTTGGTTAGTACATTTGTCTTTAAGCAAATGTAGCATGGACCCCAGAATAAAAACACATATGCAGTTATTGAAACAATTGAGCTTCATCCATTTCTCCTGACTGAAGACACTAAACTGAAAATATCCCAAATCAGTTCACCTTGCACATAGCATGTTATCTACTTATTTCCTTGGGATGCAGGGATTATGAGCTAAAGTTGTAACCTGGAGGTGGGGAAAGACAGTCATTTCTCTCTTACAAGGCTAGAAAGCAGAACAAGATTCTTCCTTCCTGAAAATTACAGAGAAGGAAAACATCCTCCCAGTTGAGGAACAGTGAATGGGACATGACATTGTGAAAATATCTAGGTAAGTGTCAACAGTAGTATTTCTTAACACTCCCTAGATAAAATTAAATGATTCCAGTGAGAAAATCCTCACTCCCTCTTCCTCCCCCACCTCTTTATTTATTTTTTTTTAAACAAAGGATGGATGATTTATGACATGGGCATGAGCATATACAGCTTTCTTGCACCTATAGATTCATATTTATGAGATTTTTTTAAAAAACATCATAGGTAGACCATACATTACTGCAGACTTTCCATTATTAAAGTGTTAATGGATTCCAAAGGACAAAAAAACAACATCAAGAGGGAAACATATGTTTTTATTTGGAGAAAATGGCTGAATCGGAATCTGCACCATATCTAGACATCTATTTATATACATTCCTGCAACACAACAAATTCATGAGGGAAGAGAAAATAAAATATCCATGCATTTCTACAGCTTTCCACTGCTTTGGAGATATTTATTTATGAAAACCACAGGTAGTCATTGTTTATAGTCCTGATCTTTTTGTTCTTTCATTTTTTTTTTTACTAAAACTAAGATGAAATTGGAATTGATTTTTTGAGGGACATTTATACTGAAAGCAGGATCATTTTATATTTTCACAAGTTGAAGTCTGTATTCATTACTACGAAAAAATATAAGACCAGCAAGCTAAAGTATTTTCATTTGCGGCCCATATTTATTTTATAGCAAGCTTGTCACTGCACCATTGCATAAAAATGGAATTTAAACTATGCTTGCACAATAAAATGAAATTCAGTGCACTGTTGTCATACACATTGAAATTATACTGCAGTTATATATTTTTCTTATGTATGTATGTATGTATGTATGTAAACACACATTTGTGTAGAGAAGGTTTTTTGCTTGGTTAGCTGTAGAGTTCGTGTTTAGGCAAGCGCACCTAACAATCACAGTCTCCCATTAAGAAGATATGCATATATAATATTTATATGCAGATGTGTACGCTTGCCATCATGCATCTACAAGCGTGTTTGTTAGTACTGTTTTCATTTGTTCATTCCAGCGCCATCCACATTAAAATAACGGTGAATTTCATCTGCTGCGCGCTGTAGAACCTATACACTGCAGTCTACCTAACCTGTGAAAGCAGGATATGCTGGGAGACCAGCATCTTTTCAGTCACCGGGAAATGGGGAACAATAATTAAAAAATGGAATGGGAAGGCCTATTGTGGCAGTGAAGAGGTGAGTCAGGGCATCGAGACCTTGTTTAGTGAGAGAGGTCAGGCACTGGATAGCAGTTAAACACCCCAGAACGACTCTAGGTTATTTTTCGCTTTATTGTATGGCCTCCTACAGCTGAGCCAGTGATATGTTCATTCTTAACTGGGATATAATAAAAACCCTAACTAGCTAGGAAAGCAAATATTTTCCCTTAAGTCACTTTCATGTTTATTAACACGGATTTTCATTTTTTCATTAACATGCACATCTATCTTTCTGTGTTACGCTTAAAATATATGTCGTAAGAGAAAATATAACTAAAAAAATATTTGGTAAAGGAGTTACAGTCATAAAATTTTATTTTTGGTAGTCTTTAAACATTGCAGGTCATTTAAAATTATCACACTGCTAATATGGTCCTATTCCTAAAATACCTCACAGTGCTCTGGACTGTGCCTTTCTGAAGGCAGATAAGCAAGTGCACCAGCATCAGTATTCCAAAATACCAAAACAAACCAACAACAAAACAGATAGAGCAACACCTAAACGATGTCCCTTTAGGCATTTCTTTCAATGCACTTCAGCTGACTCCACTTTTATATAGGTTAAGGATTTTCTATAGAAACCTTACCATCCACACCAAAAAAAAGTCTAGCTCCCCCTTCTTTGTGATTTAAATCAAACCAATAGAGCCCTCTATTGGTAAAACCCCAAATAGCCACCGAAGTTTCCTTGCAATAGGAGCCTATGCCATCATGTTCCAGCTGAAGTCAGTGGCAGATGTTTTTAGACTTAGACAGCATTAGCAAAAGGCCCTAAGAGAAAAGGTCTGTATTATCCTCCAAGTATGAAATTTTATTTTTCTTACTGCAGCTGCCTTATGCAAGTGGTAATTTTGAAATTTGAGCAGATCATCACCACATAAACCTGTAACACACCTAAGAGCACTTTGTACTCCTCAAAAACATTTCATTTTCTGGAAAGGATGCAAATATATTACACCTGGCCCTGGTTCAGTATTTCTGCTTTGATAAGTACAGGATTTTGACTCAACTCTCAGAAGGTTTTTGGGACATCATCTTCTGTACAGTCCTACAAATTAATTAAAGCCTTGGGTATATTATAATTAATAGGCCTAAGGCCAAGTCACCACAGCAACCTAAAGATGCATTACTTTTTTCATTAATAGATGAGAGAGTGTATCAGGAGTGGAAGTTACTTCTGCAAAGAAATGCAAGGAGCTAAAATGAGGCAGTCTTTACAGAGGAGGACTGCTAGGGACTTCAGAGAGATTTTTCTCAGTTCAGACAGCCAATGTTGAAAACAAACATTGATAAGTCTTTACAATTTGGCCCATAATTTGTTTCTCACTGTCCATATTTCACAGTTCATGACAAAACTGCTGCTTGTAGTGACATGGATCCAAGTGCTTAAGGCACTATTGACTTCATGGGCCCCTTCTTGGGGCAGGCTGGAGGGAGGAAGAGATTTTGAAGGAAGTTAGACTCTAATATATGTCTGGGTTTTGCTGAGGTAACTGTCCATATCTTGGCTTCAACATTGTGGGATTTCATTACTCCCTTACCTATTTATGTATTTACAGAAAATTATTAAGATTAGCACTTTGTGATTATGAAGTGGTTGTGTTTACTGCTCAATTATTAAGGAAAGACATTGGCCTATACAAAGTTGGAAATTATAATTTCTCTTTTACCAAAGCTAAAAAGCCACCATTAGGCTGCCACCAAAATGTTCTGTGAATACCCAATGTGGCTAGATCTGTCCTCCAGTTTTTGGAAATGGGACCTGGTAGGAGACCATGTTTTGCTCGAGAGCTTAAATGGAAGGAGGTTGCTGCACACCAAGGACTACCCAGGCATGAAGATGAGACATGACCATATCCAACATACAAGCTAAAAATCTTGGAGCCTTCCTGGGTCTCAGACATAGTCCAAGGTCAAGGTCACAAGGGAAAGCTTTAGCAGATATAGCTCCTGAAAACAGAAAACAGAGTCTGGTGTTTCCAACCGGTTGGCAGCCCACATGGCCTCTGGCTCCTTCTGCCAGTCCCACATTGTCTCATTATGTTCTCACTGAGTCCAGAATCTTTCTGAAAGTCAGGATCAGTTTTTCCAGCTGTCCATGAAGTTGATCTGATATATGGAGGTCTGTCCTACACCTGTGCTAGAGCTGCATGGGAAATATTATACTAGCAGCAAACTCATCCATCTTCATGCCTGTGTGAGTCATTCCTTCCTCCTTTCATGTCACTCATGCTTTACCCTTAAGGTCAAACCATGTTCTTTCACCTGTTTTCTTCATGTCTTTTCTTTTTTTCCTGGTTTTTCTGTAGGCAAGAAGGGGAAAAAATAAAAATAAAAATATTGTATGAACAATTCTCAATGTACTAATTATGTACAAACATCTAATTGCTCAAAAGGTGCAGAAGCTACTTTCATTTTCTTAATTTTTTGTTTTACTTGTATGAATTCTATCAAGCAGCAAGAATTTAAATAAGCTGTGGATGTTCAGTATACTAAAATATGCACTAATAACACCTTGTTTTAAGTTCAGTTTGGGTTGTTGCATTTCCAATGTCTTCCAGTCGACTTTCTGTGACACAGATATAAACTAGTCCTTGAAGATCATGCCATCTACCACAAAAGGTGACACTATCAAAAAATGAGAAGTCCTTCCCCTGGACATTTTCTGTACTTCTTCCCTAATAATTGATGAACATCCATGTATGTTCTGCATATCAGGCATCTCTGTGTAACTGTGACTCAGTGGGAATTATTTAAATTCTATTTTGGAAAGACAAAATCCTGCTATACTTCTGTCTGTGTACTTGGGTATCTATGTAAGAATTACATGAGAAAGTATGAGGGGAAAGGTAGAAGAGTAAAAAGTCCTTGTGAACTGTAAGCCAACCTGCTATAACAAACCAGTCTACTACTTTGCTTATCAGGACTTGCAAGCGCTGATTCAGACTAAGCAAGTTTCTTTGCATTTCCCTGGGCATGTGATCTCCTCTACTCTGCTTGGCAGCACAAGGGATGTGACCAAAAAGGGAAAGAAAGCAGGAGCTGATGTGTCTAGTTGCATTTTTCTTCTTTGTCTTCCATGCTATATATTGATTTTTCTTTCTACACTTGCCAGACAACATAATGGCCTTTAAAACATATAAGGTCTTGGAGAAGTGATTTTTTTTTCCTTTGTTTTTAATTCACAAACACCTATTATTTAACTAGACAAAGGAGCTTAATTTTTTTTACAAAGAAGTAATGACTTTCTAAAAAATTCTGCCACTCCACAATTAAAGAGAAGAAAATGCCACTGTGTTAAAAACAGCTTGCCTCACACCCCGAAGCTCTTGATGCTATAAATAGAGGAGGCTGGCAGCCTCCAGCTCGCCATCTTCCACTGCACTGACACGCCGTAGCGTTAGCGAGGGATGTGATTGCTGCGTTCACCTGAGGAGAGAGTGTTCTGGTGTCTTGTCAGTGTCTGCTGAGAAAGGGCTTCCAATTGGCTGATTTCTACCCTGTTAGGAAAATTACTGCTGTACTTGTTAAATCTCTTCCCTTCTTTTTTTGCTCAGAGCGGCACAGGTAACAAATTTGAATGGATACAGTGTGAGTGTTGCTGCTAAAGAAATGCAATAATAATGACATTAAAGGGAATATAATTTCAAATCCAGTCTTACAGGGAAAAAATAACAGGAATAAAAGTAAATTAATGCAAACACTGTGTGTAATCTCAGATTTGTAATGCACATGAAAAACAATTTTAAAATATAATTACAGGATACAACCTTACAGAGGAAGATATCAAAATTACTCTGAAATTATTTGACTGTGTATATAACTGATGAATTTATTTTTAACCTGTGGTAAAGAAAGGCAACATGAAGCACATGTTGCAAGGTTGCACTTGTCCCAGGATGAAAAGAAACAAAGGTGTTACCAGGTGTCCCCCCCCCCGCTCCCCCAACAAAGTGTTGTGGAACAAATAAAGGTTAAATCAAGTCACCTGGATGTGATGTGAGCTCAGATCTCACCTCTCCCTGAGTGCAGGAAGGCTCACGTGCTTCAGCAGACATCACCCTCACGCTCAGACATTGCCAGCAGGGTGCCGAGAACGGGGACAAGGACAGGGACTGGCTGGCAAGATGCATCACTAACCACCCCTTGAAATGTGCAGAAAGGTCCTCACAGGATGGCCTGCCCAATCCTCCTTCTGAGGAAGCCCTGACCCCTGCCATCACTCTGTTTGCTCCCAAGAGGTTGCAGTGCTGCTCCGTTGCCCTTCTCTTCCACACGCGGCCTGCTGGAATGGGCATGCTGGTAACTTTTCTTCTCCCAGACAGGGATATAACCAGCTTCAGAAGGATTAGACACATCAGTGTCAGCAAAATCCAGGAAGAGTCAGAGCTTCAGTGAACAATATACTGAGAGCCAAAGAAAATTCTCTTTATTACGTGCAGTGACAAAGCACCGGGCAGAGGCAGCAACTGAGCTGCAGATTTCTTATTTGTGGCACCACAGCAACAATTCAGCTCAACCCCTCTGCACCTCCTACAGTGTTTCCTGTCAGGGTCATGCTGCAAAATATGGCTGCTTCCAAGAGAGGAAAGGGACAGGCAGGAAAGCACAACCCAATTCCCCACGGATCACAGGCGGTTTATAATTGCCTGTTGGTAGGTAGGCTCTTCTATGGTGTGCCTGTTGCTTAAAGGTCAATGGATATCGTCCTTAAAATTTCAGGGCACATTTGTGCTCTACTGCATGATTTTTATTTCCCTTAGATGATTAATGATTTTTTTTTTTTCCCCTTAGAAACTGGCACAGGGGAAGTAGAGCTGATTTTAGGCTTTAGGAGCAGTATCTGCACCACGAATGATGACTATTTTTTCTCTTAGGACAGGTAATTTTCATTTCAAGTCTCCCCAAACTTTGGGGAATCTTCTGGTCAGCTTAGGTAAGAAGATACCAAGCTGGAAATTTTTTCCTGCTGCTTTTACTGGTTTAAATTGAAATCAACATTGTTTTAACATGTTCATGAGGTTAATACACTGCACTTAGAAGCTGAGGAGCAAAAAGAAGGGCAGTGACCAATTCACCTGCCAGCTTAATAGGCTGTTTGGATAAGGCTAAAAGCAAACTGTGGTTTTGACTGCAAGCAGCAATGTCCTCAGAGTCAGAGATGTTATTACATACTTGTGATCAATATACGTTACAAAGCAATGTCTATTTTTTTCTACTTTAGCCTCTGAAAGGTGTATGTCTCCAAAACACTAAAATAAATCACAATATTAGTAATTACAGGTCCTAAATTATTTACCTATCATGGCTACAATATCAATGTCATGAAGCCTAAAATTCAAATTATCAACAAATAAAACATTCAGAAAAAGGACAAATGAAATGTGATCACAACAGATAAACCTGAATCAGAGCTTACAGCAAATAGAAACTAAAGTTAGCTTGAAGCTTGGAAAGTGTAGCAGTCTGTACTGCCTATTTAAACAAAACTGTTCTATAGGATTTTATGTGTCACAAAATATTTGGCAAGTATCCCTAAACTCTCTCACCTTCTAACTGTCCATGGTTAATATTTAACCATTAACCCACCCAGAGCAAAGAATAATTGCACTGATCAAAAGAAAATTGATATTTAAATCAACACTTTTATTTTAAACAATATTTTTTCATTGAAGATGAGACAAAGAAAACCCAGCAGAGACAGCAATGGTTCTTTGTATCATCATTGATGATCTCATTTTAACCACCACTCTCTTTACTTTATTTCCACAAACCTGTCCTTTTCTCCTGCTTCCAGCTCTTCCTCAGAAAACACCACATATTCCAGCACTCTGCAGTTTTTCCACTTCTTCATGAGGAGCACAAACCATTTATCCCCATTAGCCGTTTGTGCAGTTCCCATCAGCAAGGTTCACACAGACTGAAAGAGTCCAAGTCCCATTGCCAATTCACTAAGTTATCCCATGCCAATTTCTTTCTGTCTCTAACTTTCCTACTCTCTTTGGTACTGATACTTAATTTTACAACTTTTTTGGCCACATACCGGGCCAAATACAGAAGAAGCATGAAACAGTGAAAAAGTAGATCCACACAATATAAAGAATATCTATAAACGTATAATGTTTCAAACTGCTTAGACTGTTTCTGGTATATCAAATGTTTTCTTTTTCTTAAGACAATGTGATAAATTAAAGCTATTACTATGTGACCACTTTTACCCTGCTCTTAAAAAATTCAGTTGTCATTTGCAAAGTGATATTTATCCTCTTTTGTTTTATGCTGTCAAGGAGACTGAAGTAAAGGCTGCAGTGCTTTAAATTCAAGCTTTTAGTTTGGGAAAATACCAGCAAAAAGACAAATAGAGTTCAGTAAGACTGCAGATATAAGTGTCTGGAGCACCCAGGTGAGCTGCGCCGCTCCATCTGCACTCTGCTCCCTGTGCCAGCCTGCTTGGCAGGGGAAAGGAACGGACAGGACCCTGCTGTCCAAGCATTGCAGAAGACATGAATCTTGTCAATTTTGGACTGAATTCCCTGCCAGTTATCAAGCAAGCAGCCAGCAAACTGCAGCACAGCACACAGCAATGTGCACACCAGCGTTTCTGTGCCTCACTGCCCTCCCCTGGATGGCGCTTGTTAAGGCATTTCCATGGGCTCCCCGTCTCCAGGTGCTGCAGGAGACCATCACCACCAGTTCACAAGGCTTACTGTATTTACACCAGCTGAAACACAAGCCTGTGTTTGCAAACAATAAATCTTAAATCAGCTTTAATATGCAATTCAAAATCTCCTTCTCTGGACTATCTTATAGAAACTATAACCTGGTTCCACAAGGTTCAGGTTTTTGGATTTCTGTTACTTTAAGGTGGTGAACTCTAGCATTGTCAATTGTATTCTCAAGGGTTTGAATCCCTTCCAAGAGATTTTATCACTGTATACTTCACATTAGGCAGGACTGCAGTCATTTTCAAATCATATTGTGGTGGTTAACAGAAAAAGAAAAACAAACTAAAATACATAATTCTTTGTTTCTAACAAGAATATTTTTGCTGGATTAAATTCATATTTGGCAGCTAGTAAAGACATGATATTTGCTTTTCTCTTAAAATCCTTCCTTTAAGCATCCTGATTCCCTAAATTGTCTCCCTCACTTTTCTCCCCTAATTTTCTTATATTCCTTCTTCAGTTTTGTTCTATTATTCACCTTATCCACAGCAATTTCTTCCAGTCAAAGTATGAATCAATAACTAGAGCCTTTCAGAATGACACAGAAATGTATTTAAAGGGGGAAAGAATATCTTACTAAAGATAAAATATCTTACTGAGATATTTACTGTCATTTACAGATTATATTCATTCGGTTTTATCAGCTTGCAATCAATGAGCCACAGGCGTGAAAGTTCACACATGAGTTTATCTTGATGTGGAGAAAATCAGAGAATGGAGCTGTAACACTTTTACAACCTCTAAAGAAGCCTGATTAGAACAGTCACAAACAATATGGATTCTCTGGAGTTCTCCATAAGGGGCTGTGAAAAGTTTAGATTTGTTCATGAAGCTGACCAGATTTGGCATCTCTCCACTCAGATTAATTTAGCCAGGCTCTGATGATCTCCAGAGCTGCAATCAAGATAGTCAGGGGCTAGGTACAGACCACAGCAATCCTACAGCTGGGACAGAAAGGTCAGCAGCAGCAACTGCTGACAACGCGTCACCCTCACGCCTTGTCCTTACCCCCGCCTCCAAACAGGACTCTGTGACTTCTTCATTAAGGAATTGGTGTCATCAAGGTCATTTTTGAGGGTGACCTAGGGTACCTGAATGCACACCCGTGTGTGAGGAGTTTGTCAGCCTGTTGTTTGCAGGCTGAGCCGCTGGGATCACTGGTAGGTGGCTGGGAGTGTACAGTTAGCCCATCCCAGGTGTAAAGTGATGTGACTTAATTGAACCTTCAATTTAAAGTTAATTGAAAGGGGTTAATGCTAAACCATATTATCCCACAACTGGAACGGGCCAAGAATGGAAAATTACTACAGCTCAGCAGACGGGCAACAGCTTAGTAAACCCTCTTAATTTCATTTTGTTCTCAAATATAGCTGGCCTGGCTAATATCATGACTCCACACAGCAGATATCCTCCACCAGACTAAGGAAACCCCTGTGATGGAAAAAATTTTAGTGGGGAAAGCTGGACCATTAATGGTTTACATCCCTGAAGTTTGTTCCTACAGGACTCCAGAATGGCACAACTGTAGGAAAAAGGGTAAAATTTCAGCTTCTGAAAGCAAAGCCTTCCCCTGTCTCTCAAAATCGTCACTTAAAACAGTGACAGAAACTGATAAGAAAAGCAGACCCCAGACACCACTTCGAGCCCTGTTAAAAAAAAAAAAAAATTAATTTGAGGCCTTGAGCACTTCTATTTTTTTATTTTTTTTCTGGGAGAATGAGTGATATGATTCAATAAAGAAACATGAGCATTTCTGGGAAAGATCCATTTGTTACCTTTGGTTGGAGTCTGAAGCTATTTTATTATGATGCTGCAATGTGAGCAATCATTTAATTCCTGGGCTTTTGTCCTGTACTCACACAGAACATCAAAGCAAGCTTAATGCCATTTGAAAGATCATAATCTAAACTAGAAGATTTAAAATGATGCCCAAGTCAGCCTCATATGCCAAGAAGATAGGGAGAAAGTGTGATTTAATCAGCTGGCAGATTTTAAAAATATTTGTTCAGCATCTTTTTTTCTCCTAATCAAATTTACCAGTAGCAGGGGAATTAGAATAAAAACTGTCTGTACAGATATATATCTTGCTTTCCCATATTTTCCAGAAAAAGGACACTCGTAGCAGAGGTTTTGTGAAAACTCAAAAGCATATTAAGAGCATTAAGAAAACCCAACCCAACCCAAAGCAGCCCTACCATCATTATGCAGGTACTGAGGTACCAACATCACTGTGTGAGCCAAATGGTTCTGTTGGCACATAGCCTTATGAGAGCTCCTCCCAGAGGAGAGGGCATCCTGACTTAGGAAGCAGTTCAGAGAAAGTCAGGCTTGTTTATACTGCTTCTGTCTGCCTCTGAGAGAAACTGTGGTGCACCATTAGGACCATCAGCAGGGGATGGGCTGTGTGCCTTCTTCCTACCAACAGTAGACAGATGTGTCTCTTTTGTTCAGTCACTTTCCTCAGTCTGTCATTTTTCCCAGGGACCATGACCATTTGCAGTAGGCTGACACGAAGGTCACACAAGGAAATAGAACTGTGCATTTGAATTTTGTTTTTAATTGGGTCTCATTAGGAACTGCAGAAGGCTTTTTTTTGGTTTTTTTTTTTTTTTTTGCCTGTTAAGTTCTGGTGAGTGAAATCATCCCAGTTGAAGCTACATACAAAGCTTGGGTTTGATGCTCAAGAACTGGCACTGGGGAAGCCTGCAGCTCTCTGGTGCTGTTGGAAAAGTCATGTGCAAGCTGGGAAGTACTACTTCTTCTAACTCCTAGCTGCCCTGTCAGTCCTGGGATAAACACAGAAGGGAAGAAACACAAAGATTGTTTAAAATCCGTACACTCACTGTATGATAATGCAGAGAGGGGGCAAGATTGACAAGCATGTTTTCAGACAGGAAGCAATGCAGGCTTCAAAGAGCCTACAATATTTTTTAATTAATAAGGGATCAGTAGGAGCCAATTAAATCATGGCCATTCCAAATAGAGGAGACTGCTTTGCTCTTTTTCCTGTGCTACTGCACAGCAGAGTCTTAAATTTGTCTGTTCCTCCAAAAAAAATGTGCTCTGTGCCTTTACAAATCACTTTGCTTTTTTCAGTCATAATTGAATGACAGTTAAGAAGCAAAGAAAACTTTATATTTCTCAAAATTTAAGCTTTAATTATCCAGGAAAAGTTTTCATCATTGGGCTTCTTAAGGGTGCAGGGAGCTAACACTTCAAAACATATTTTTCTCACTATCCATAAATATGTAGTCTAGCTTATTGACACTCAAATAACTTGATGTCTTTCTCATGTCATATTCAGAAGACAGGCAGTTTTGGAAAAAAAAAAAAAATCTCTGTAGCTCCAGGTTATGTAGTCTGCTCCAGCATATCAATACTCTTGAAACAGTGAACTATAATATATTCTATCAGTCAAATCAATCCCCCCACCTTTCTCAGGCAGAGGCAAACCTTACCAGAATTCCTAAAAAGGTGAACTTTCTCTCCTGCTTCCTTCAAATAAACAAATTCAGCCAATTCATTTTAATTGCCTTGGAGTGACCAGCTGTGCATCTCAATACTGAAGTTAGACTGTTCTTCATTGCTGGAATTACATTTTGATGTCTCTCTAATTCTGTGCCAGAAGGGCTGTTACAGACACTGCTTCCTACCCCATCCTTCATTCTGGGACTTGGAAGTTACTCTTCTCTCCTCTACACTTCATTTTTGCCACTCCTGCATCATTTCTGCCTTACCATATTCTCCCATTCCCTGGAGAAAGCAATGCTTTAGCAATCCAGTTCTTACTAATATTTAATAGAAGAAAAATCACGCTGCTTTTGTTGATATACTGCTGGGTTCACCACTCCTCCTGGTCAGCTTGTGTGTTGCCAGGCTTGTGTTCTTACATATAATTCAGGGAGCTTTCATTTTAAAATATCCCACACAAGTGTTGTCTATTTCTCAACATTTTGTAAACTCATGAACTCCTCTGCATCAGCAAAGTGACTGTGGAGACAAAAAACTTACAAGCTTAATCTGCAATATGCATTACAGAGGGGTTTATAAAAATAGGAGAGTTTTAGATTCCATGCTCATTTTGTATTGCTTTGCCTCAGAAAGTGCCATCTGATAAAATCAGCAGAGATGGCTGTTGACTTCATTACATATCTGCTAATTTCAGAGATACTTGCTGAGAATGTCGCTAACTTTAATTGCCATCTTGATTTAGATAATTTTTCTCTACCTTTACATATACTAATTAGCAGGCTTGGCCTACACTTTTGTATTTCACTGGTCTACTCAAGAAGGTGGATATTCTACGTGGGAACAATTATTTTTTCTGGTACCCCATTCCCTCAGGGCACTGGGCATCACCATGTGAGTGGGCACGATAGAAAGCTGACTCACATGCTGCAACCTTTCTAGTCCTCATTTGTTTTCCCTCAGGAAGCCCTAGTAACTTCACATGATTTCTTAGCTTCTATTCTTAAGCTCCTTTCTGTGAGGAAAACCATCAGTATCAAGAAGAAGGTATCTCCTCAATTACCTATTAACCACAACTGTCCTATTTCTTTGCTGTTTCAGTGAAAGTGGTAGAGAGGAAAGGGAACTATGCCAACTTGAGTAATAGTCACAGTAAATGTCTTTTAAAAAAAGTACTAAAGTCTGCTGACTGCGGAATTTCTTTTTTAAAGCCTGCTGTCAGGCTGGCAGTGGAAAAAGTCCTTCTCATTCTCTCAGATGCACGCTCACAGCCCCAAAGGATGAGGTGACTAAGCTGTATGTGCTTTACCACTTTAGGTGTGCACTTTTGGATCTTATCTTTACCAGAATCATTTATAGATGGAAAATTAGTCACTTTATTGTTGAAAAGAATTATTATCAATGAGATTTGAAAAAGATGGTGGACTGAAAAGACTAAACCTCCTGAAAAAGACCCCTGGACATCCTTGAAATAGCTTTTCTACCTTGTTTTCCTTACACTTCTGAAGTGATTAGCATTTTACATGTGAGTTTTTAATGTCTTTTTAATGGGAAACACTAGACAATGCATTTTTTTACTTTCAATTTTCCTTCTTGGTCTGGAACAGACTTGATTATATGAACTCTGCAACAAGCTGGCCTTGCTGCTGAAATCTACACTACTTTGATGGTAGTGACAAGAACTTGCTGAAAGGTTTTATTAATTCTAATACAAAATGGCATAAAGCAACCAGTGCAATTTCCCACCGTTATTTTTGTACTATGCTTTTTGAATCTACTTCTTGGGAAAATAAAAAAGGTCTTTGTGATAGGGATTATCTCCATTATATGGTTTAGTAGTGAAGTAGTTAACCATGTTGATTTCTACAGTGCTATATTTAAGTTTCGGAGTTAACATCCCTCTGAAACAAATAGAGCTGATTATTCTGCTTGGAAGAAATTTTTTTTTGTTCTGCAGACTGAGGTATTGTCTACATTAAGAACATTTGCACCATTATAACTACCCTAATTTTAGTCATGTCAATCGCACTCCTTGATGTAGACGAATTATACGTAACCACATCAGATAAAACATTATTTTATGGCTGTGCAGTCTGCTCATATTAGGCATTTTCAACAAAGAACAATTGAGTTCCATTAGTGCAAGGTTCCCCAAATGGGGAAAGATGATATTAATCACTTTGCACTATCTTTACACAAAAAAAAAAAAAAAAAAAAAGAAAAGAAAAAAAGAAAAAAGAAAAAGAAAAAAAAAAGTTTAAAAAAAAGTTAAAATGTTTTCTGAAGGAAGGGAAGTAATAATTTTAAAAAACTAAAACCACATAAAACTCTGCACCTATCTGGGGCAGCCCCAGCCCAAGACTCTGGGGAGAGTAAGTTCCTGCTGCAAAGGGCTCTATGTTTAATAGATGTGGGTGCATGGTCAAAGGCTGAGGATACCAACTTTCAGAGCAGACTACTGATACATCTAAAAATGCAAACCACTGCCTTCCACATCACCAGCCTCATGCTAAAGAGGCTTATGTTCCCTTGAGAAGGAACAGATATTTTCTGTTTGCATACTACCTAACACAGGAGGGTCAGCTACCACAATATAAATATTTAATCCTAATAACTAGGGAGGCAATATCAAGGGGATATGTTAACATGATGCCTCTCTAAAGCTCCCAGTGAATAAGCAACCACTCCTCTTTAAGAGGCAGCAGAATAGGAGTTGGACTTTTTAAAATATAGAATCAAAAGTTGACCAAAGCCCGACTTTCCATGCCCATATATGCTGTAGCTGAAGAGCCCTATTTTTAGTATAAGGCATAACCTACAGCAATTTTGCCAATGTAAGGAGCCAGACAATGAAAGAGGGGCGGGCAGCAACTGAAATGGGGGGGGATTGCCTCTCTCTCCCTCCCCTTTCCTCCTTGGAACACAACATATTTTTATCAGGAACAAAAATAAATAAATCCTCAGTTGTCTTGCTGTGCCCAATTAGTATTCCATCCATGAACTGTCCCATCAGGGAAAAATGCCTCCCTCACACACGTGTTCAGGATAGCACTGATGGATCTGAGGGCCTCTCCAAACACAGTGACCATCTGCTAGGCAAAACATAGGGGTCTGACAAGCAGGAGCCATTCAGCCCTGTTGTTGGGCCACATTATTACATATTTGACAAGGGTAATGAGAGGCTGTCATTAACCTTACATGACAGTCTCCACAATGACACACACTAAAGCAAGAACAAAGAGCAGAACTCAGTAAAAAGGCACCTACTTCTCATTTAACCCCGAAATTGTCAGACACCATTATTGCTAATGGAAGCTGGCGGTCCTGGGGTTAATTTCCATCTCTGTGCTCTGCTTGTTCTCTTTTTGAAATGTACTCCTCATATGGTTAAGGAAGCAGTTTTAGCAAGGCTATTGGGAAGGCAATGCATTATTTATCATAACACACTGAGATGTAAGAACAGAGAGGGTCTCCTAGAGGAATGAACAAACAGACATATTTCATGAACCCTTCTGATGGTCTGAAAAAAATTTCTGAGCTCAGTCTCTGATATTTAAGGTTATCATTGCCTAAGTGTGACCTTTCTCTCATCTGCATTTCCTGCCAGGTTTCTGTCAAGCTTGAAATCACAAGACTGTTTTTCCTGGTGACCTTGTCACAGTCACCTGGCTTTATAATCACAGGGAAATCCCATAGAGAAAGTTAATCGGTCACCTGACTTTTAGTTGAACAACAGATGTAGGGTGAGACAGCACTTACAATTTCAGGAAATTAAAGGTCATCTGAATATTAGATCTCTGTCTCAGGTGTGATGATATGAGTTACAGTCCTCCAGCAAGTTATGAAGATCTCGTAACAGAGCTGCTTACCACCTCAGCAAGCTGAGGAATACATCACCATTTCCATGGTGACCTGCGGGCTTAACCTAGGACAGAGGTCTCTGGGAATGAATGCAAGCACTTGTTCAGATGCTTTGGCATATTAAGGACAAATGATAGAAGTGAAAGTGAAGATTATGCCTCACTGCAGGAGACACAGAGCCGGTACAGCTGGGCGTTAGCTCACAGGAGTCACAAGGTTTGGGAACAGCTCGAGCCAATGAGAAAATAGGACATCAGGTGGTGGGTAGCTGCAGTACGAGGATGCTCAGAGCCATCGGGGGAGGGCATGCCATCTCTGTGGAGAAGCTCTCTATAAATAGCATACAAAAAGCAAATCACTTTCTTTCCACACAAAGAAGCGAATGCAGCAGCACGAAGCTATCCTTCCAGAGGCACTGGCTGGGAGGCTGAGAAAGAAGCTGTATGAACAAAAGATTAATACTTCTGTGGAAAAACTGGAAGGTAAAAACTGTCATTAGAAGACAAACTATCCAAGAAGCGAGTCCAAGCAAGACTGCATTTTATTAGAAAAAGCAGAATGTAAGTTGTACAAGCACATTTCAGATTATTGATTGCTTTTCCAAATTTATTATGGTGTTCCTTTACAGAGCTGGATGCCAACATCATGTGCTACCTTTTCTGCTCTCTCACTGGAGAATGTCTTCTTCCCAAGCCACCCACAGAGGAGTCTGATGTAAAATAAATAAGTCTTGTTGCCATTGAATCAAACCTCTGTTGTTATCGAGCAATCCAGAATTCATTTTCCATTAATATATGCATGATCAAACAGCTGTTTTACAACTGTTTTCAAAGTGCTACTGAAAAGAGCACAGAACACACATGAAACTGAGTTCTGCTTCAAAATGACAAAAATGCCAGTGAAGCACTTTTCTTCCTTTACCCAGCCTGATATGCAGCTACAGCTACTGGCATTCAATGAGCAGTGGAAATACTCAGTCCCACTGTCCCACCTCTTTATCATGGGATAAGTCTAACCAGCTAGTACTTCTCCCCAAGAGATCTTCTTTCTCAGCTAGCACAGGACTCCATTCATTAATTTCCTCAGTAAATGTGCATGTCAAACCACTAAGGATGGCTGAAGCATTTGTGCTGCAGTACCATCAATATATGGATTGCACACTATTCTGTCTTTCCATCTCTCTCCCTCACTGCCTCCAGCCCTTATCCACCTCCATCCACTCCTTGTTATTTTCTCAGTCCTTAGTCTAAAAAATTCTTGGCTTTATCTCAAGACAGAGTAATATGGAAGTCTGCCTTCATCATCTGAGTTTTAATAGACTGGTATGATCTCTAACAATAATTGTAAAACAATATGTTTTAGAGCCCACGGATGGGCAGCCTTATCAAATATGACTGCTTGTATCTAGCACATACAATGAGAATGAAGCCAAATTACCCCTGACTAGAATTTGTTAGACAAAGACTGGTAGAGATACCCACCTCATCTTAGTTCAAACTCTGGTCATATGCCTGTGAACAATGGGATATGGAAGTAGTTTGAAAGACAGTAATTTCTTGCTAATTTTTCTGAATATTTTATGTGCTAACCTTATGATATGAAAAAAATTATTTATGAATGTAGAAACATCATTGCTCCTAAGGAAATCTGCAAATGTAGTATATGCATAATATTCTAGTGGCTTTTATTTCTGTGGAGAATTTGAGGAGTCTGTGTTATCAAGATCCCTCAGGACAACAAAGATTTGATATGTCTTTCCTTAAAGGGAATTTTAAAAGGGTTCTTTAATTACTGAATCTACTTGGGAATTCTCAGAAATAGTATTCCATACTCATAAATGAAAAATACAGTATAATTTTCAAACAAAACAAAGTTAATTTCCTGTTTCAAGCACAAAATTCAGGCTTTACAGAAGGCCAGATTCGATGGCTCCATATTAATATACAGTGAGTTCCCTCAACACATCCAGCATTTAACCTTTTATTAAAAGGTCATCACATTTACCTATAAGAATTATTTCCTTATGAATGCAATTATTTATGGGCCACTCTCCTTGTGAGGCTATATAAAACAATTACATTTTCATTTAATATGATAGCTGGAAATTAAATGCTCAAATTATTAATTGCCAGAATTCCTCTTCATTTTCTTTTTCTGAAGCTGAGATTAGTTGCTTTTTCATTCCAATATTTTGTCAGTTATCTTATTTTGTATAACTTTTCAAGAGATACATATACTGGTTAAGATTCTTCCTGTGCTATGATATTAAAGAAAGAAAGATCATCATTAGAAATGGTAAAACTGCACTGCTCTGCTGTCATTTGACATTTTCTAAAAGCTAAAATCAACTTGCTACAAAGTAAGGGAAATGATCATAGAATCATTGAATGGTTAGGGTTAAAAGGGATTTAAAGATCATCTAGTTACAACCATCCTGCCGCAGGCAGAGACTCCTCACAGTAGACCACGTTGCTAAATAATTTCTAATACTGAACTGTAAGTGGAAAACAAATGAGGAATACTCATAGAATGTACCTCTGTTGTATTTTGCATAACATTCAAGAACAGAAATTATTTTTATCACTTGTCCAACTCACCTTTACATGCCCAGCCTTGGACCTGTAAATCTATTGTGTATTTCACTGCATATGAAATAGACATGAATGAAGGATTTACATTATAAGGCTTTCTTGCAATTTTCAAAGAAAGAAAAAGGCAAAAAGGAGGGCAAAAAAGAGACAATTATCAGTGTGAACAGAAATGTCTGCTATCCCAGGAAAAAAACTGCAATTTGCAATTTCTGGAATATGGAACCATATAAAAGGGTTGATATTTTAATCAGGAGAGAGTTCATTCTACATCCCTGGCACATGCTGGCAAGTGGTGCAAGTATGCTGTTCTGCCTTTAAATTAGCTGCAAACAGTACCACATGAGTCAGACTAAACTACGTTTAATCAGATGCCTGATGAATTATGAATGGGTCTACCAAGCAATTGGACCATTAAGCATTAGATGAGACATAACTGCCCCAGATGCTTCACCTAGGGTAAACTCAAGTATTTGTATTCCAACTTTCTAAAAGTGGAGTCTTAACAACCAGAATTTGTTGATAGCTCAAGAGGCTCCAGGACTGGAAATTTGCTTGCATAATAAGGCAGGAATTGCAGGGTTGAAATATATAAAAAGACAAAAAAGCCATATCTGAAGAAATACACATTTTTATCACCTCTGACAGAAATAACTTGACCACAATCTAAGTAGCATTTCCAATGAAATAAGTGAAGAAGATAGTGAGCTAGAAGTTGTCTCTCTGAAAAAATGGCAGACAGCTTGGACTTAGACCATATTTTCATATAAAATCATGAAAATTACAATCCATTCCGAGCCAGGAATTCTAAGAAAAGACAATAAAACAGCAGAGGGATCCTGCCAGGAACTATTAAAAGATTAGCAAAACAACTCTGTCACTAAAATAATGATTTTCTCTTCCAAAACAGTAAACAACATTGCAGATTTTCAAGGTCAGAGGTAAAAATGGCTGATCGACATTGCAAAATTCTGATCTTCGCTGTGGCAAGCAATGACTGCAATGAGAAAAAAAATGATCTCACCATCCTGGTGTCAGGACACAGTTTCATCAAAGGGCAGTGCAAACAGTCCAGAGTTTAGGCTCTATTCCTGTTATTCCTCTCATGGCTCACGAAGGACTATTAGCTTTTTATAGCAAGCAGCTATTGGCAGTGTTTCTGCTGCACCCAGTTTCTGTGTTGCTGGAGGGAAGACAGCCCTGCACAAGACCTGAGTACACCAAGTGAGGCAAGTCAGCATGGGAGAACGGTTTGCTTATCACGGTCCTAATATAAAAGATTCAGATGTAAATACAAAATAACCAGATGCTGTAAGAGTGCCTGAATTCAAGGTTAAAAAGAGGGAAAAGTAGGTAGCAGTCCCAGCAATTAGGTAGGTACCAGCGATTGACTAGAGAGCAGCAGTGTCTTACAATTCATGAATTCTCTGTGCTAGTGATGGATATTTGCCCCAGAGGAGGAACTTACTGGAGGCTTCTTTTATGTATCATGTCAGTGCAACTGTCCTGGTTCCCTCGAGCCATGCTGAAAGCCCTAGAGGAAACACCACATCCCCCACTTCACTCTTCCTGTATCTCATCACGGGTCCCCCTGATAGCCCAGAGTGATTTGTTTTCTTCTCACACAGAGATCTATGACAATACCCTCCCTTTCCAAACTCTTGCTGTGCTTACAACAGCCCTCCACAATTTCCCTCAGCACAGTAATGTGTGCTCTGCTTCTTCTGATCCTCATGACAGCTCCCTCCAGCCGCACCTTTTCACCATGTGTCAAGGTGGAGGAAACTTTTTGTGCCAGCAGCATCTCAGGCAGCAGGAGTTTCTGACAACCCTTGGCTCACTGCTGTGTTGAGGTGAAGGGTAACAAATTGCTTCTCTTGAGGAGTTATGCCTCTAGCCCAGTAGCAGTCCACAAGGACGCTGATGCTCCCTGCTTTTTGTGCTGGAGTTCTGGGAGGTGCAGGAATACCTGCAGCAGTTCAAGCCTGCATGGAATTCTCCTGTTCTAGGAAGAAAATAAACAACCTGATCTACATAGTTCTGGGGATATTTCATAGGAAATATGCTTTCTGGTGTTGCCTGGTGGAGTCAATGTTTTAGGGCATAGTTATCTTTTAGTTAATCAAAACCAGTGGTCACTATCACAAATAAAGTATACAGATGGAAGCTATCACAAAGATAAAAATGTTCAAGAATCAGATAGAGGCCTGATAAAATGCTCTATGAATATCTACATTGTACATACAGGAAACAATGTGTTCAAATCACAGCTCAGAAGAGGCCTGTAATCTCTTCCACCAGGGAACCAGGGAACTAGATCGATTATTTGTGCCCTTTTTTCCTTTCTAAGAATGAAATGCTACAAAGAATCATTCAGTTGGCAATAAATGATGGGACTTCCACAGGTTGGTAAGCATAATTTTCTACTTTTGCTCAAATTTCCAAAGCAGGTCACTGTCCTCTGCACATGTCCTTTGGAGGGAGTCACAGGCTGTGCTGGGATGGATCTCTTTTATCAAGAAATTAAGACAAATACAAAACAGACCCTGCCCTTTCTACTAATCAAGACCAAATTGTTGCAGTGGTAAAAAAGGAAGATACCTCTTTCCAACTTGTTTCAATAAGCCACATTCATATCCTTTCATTGTCCAGCAGGTATCTCATTTCTGTCCAGGACACCTACTCATACTGTGGTTTCATAAGTACAGCTACTTCATTTATGGTATTTACACATCTTCCTGCTCTGGACCTTCTCCCAAGAGACTACTAGAACCCATCTAAATAGTGACACATCATAGTTGAACAAATTTGTGACTTTGTTAGTGAAGTATCATTTATGTCCTGAGGAAGGCATGAATGGCTGTGCTGTATTTCATGTCCAGTCACAAAAAGCAAAGTAACTCTGTACAGCAAAGTAACCCGGTACCATCTCAAATCATCTGTGTGAGCTGCTAAACCTATTCTCCTAAACCTAGTGCCAATTTGCATGCTGGTATAGGGGTTATCAGCACTTCTGTTGCTTTGATATAGGAGAGCCAATGTGCTACCCCTACTCTGTCACTATTTCATAAAAGACTGTCACAATCATGCAAATGAAGCCTGATCCCTTCCCCAAGAGCCATGTAATAAATAGATAAATGCTGCAAAATAACTGCTGGACCACAAAGGATCTTCAGAGTTTCCAGGAATTTCTTTTGTCCCAAGCCTCTCAATTCAGTGTCCTCCCTTGCCTCTTCACCTTGCCAGAGAAATCATTCAGAGGATGATTGCTCAAACTATTACAGGAACAGAGGCACCAAAACCAGAATTTGGGTGAGACTGAGTGCTGACACTAAATAATTGCTCTCCAGACAGGCTCTACTCAGCTTCACCTTCCCTCATGAGAGGCCTGTACATTTGTCTCTGTCTATTTCAGATCTGCCTCAGTGCATCCTCCACAGCCTCGACAAACCTGGAAAGCTCTGTCCCAGTAGAGTCAGAAAGTTGGCATAATGCTCCCCAGACTACCCTTCACAGAGGCTCAATCAGCACCTGCTTTCAGAGTCCAAATGTTTACCCACAGTTGGGTTCTATGCAGCAGAGTTACCTCTGGGTTCTTTAAGAAGTGGTCCAAGAGCCTGTTTGAAAAGCCATGGGATTACAAGTCTGACTCACCACAGGCAAAAGCAGATTTCAGCTTTGTCAGTCCAAGGGAGCAGGACACAATTCTAAGAAGCTTTCCTAAACTTTGCAGCAGTGAAAGACAGGAAAGCATTTACCAAAATCATCATCATTTAAGTTCTGCCTCCATTCAGCAACAAATGCAAGATGTACTGCACCATGCTTTGGCAAGACAAACCCCCTGAGCTCTACAAGTATAAATGACTTTGCTTCAACCTGGCTTCTTGGATTGCAGACAGCAACTTTTACTCATGGGAAAAAACAATGGCAATATTTCTTTTTAGCAAATAAACAAATTCTTAGCACATACAGGAAGATCTGGTACCTTCATTCTTCACCTTTTATTGTATGTTTGTATGTTCCTTTCTGCCAGTAAAGCACTGTAAAGAGAAGATGGTTGTAATCAGATCATTGGCTAAAACAACTGATCAATAGCAACTGCATATGCTGCAAAGAGCCTTTAATGGCTCTTAACCCCCATTAGGCTGATCTGGAGGAAGTTGAAGGGGAAACTGCATCACATTTCAACCATTTATAGCAGCATCCTGGTACTTGAGCAGCTTTCAGGGAATGGGAGCATTTGTTCTGAGGTGCTCAGGGACAGTCATCAATAGGATAGGAAACTATTGCATCATTATTATCCAGGAAATACTTTGGGGACTCTCCAGGGAATTGAGTCCAAGGGTTATAATTTTTTAACAGGAGCCTATATTGGGTCAACCAGCAAAGAAGTACCTTGTGAAGATTTTCTACTATCAGTAATAAAACATGTTTTGGGATGTATTTGACACTAGGTGTAAAATCAAAAAAACTAGTTTTAGTTATGTAAGCCTTCATGCTGTCTTTAGGAACAGCATCCAAACCATCATTCATCTTCCTGACATAATACAATGCAGCCACATAATGACAGAAGTTTCAACATATTCTTGGTTTGCTTCCTCACTAAACCAGATAAGAAGTCCACACAACACCCTACAGTACACCCATAAGTGGTTTGAGAACATTTTCTTGTGTCTCCTGCGTCACTCCTCTGTGCTGTAACAAATCTACATGTGTCTTTTCAGCCTACACATCTTGTTTTGCAAAGAGAAAAGAACAACACTCAGAATAAGGACCTAAAATGTGTACCACTAATTCCATAGGCGTTATCACAGGATTCAACAGGAATTTGTAATGAATTCAGTGTTTAGTTTATCTGGTGATGTATCTTGCCTTTACCGACTTTGAGAAACATAAATCTTTTGAAAACCAAATTAAGTTGCAAGCTGTTTGACCTGAGCAGCGTGCTGTGGGCAATAGCCCTTGGGAATGATCAGTTTTGATTCCAATTGCATTCAATGTGGTAAGTGAGGAAAGCTAGATAAGCTTGTCAGGGCTGTGGCTGAGATATAAGGTTAAAGAAACTGTGCTCCCCAGGTCAGGGATCTGTACTTCTCTTTCCCCTGTGCATACTTGGTATGTATTGAAAGAAATTCGATGAGGCCTATTCCACTGACAAGATCTAGAGCTGTATGAACTGAAGTTTACTTTACCAAGAGAATTTTTAGCAGCAAGTGGACTCCTGGAATATCTGTGACTCTAGGGTAAGTCTAGTGTTAAATGACATCTTTTATAAAATGGCACCACTGGTGCAGGTATGTTGAGTATTGCTTTTAAATGACAGCATTGTCATTTAAATAAATATAATTTTAAATGAGAGCAGCCAACTCTCATCTTCTCATAGGTCTTAATTTTTGCTCATCTTCAGTGTCTAGAAGTGTGCAGGGAACAAGGAAGCAGCTCTGCATCAGTGCAATTCTGCTGGCACTACTGCACGACAACACAGCTCATCGAGCTTCCCTTAACTAACATCGAGCCTCCAGAGGCCCCAGCACATTCTTGTGAATTGATTTTGCAGCTGGAAGGATATTTCCCCATTGCAACTCCAACCACCTCAGAGATATCATCAGACAAGTATCAGCTTCAAGAAGAACATGTGTTCTTCTTGTTTCTTTAACAATTCATAGAAAAGGGCCCAAAAACAGAGAGGATAGACAGTTCTGTTCTTAATCTTAGACACAAAAGATGCTAAGTCAGTCTGTAGTATCAAGGGATTTGTATGGTCTCTTAGTGAAATTTGGCTATCATATCATGTTTTTCAGAGCAATTACACATCCACTGCTGTAGAGAAACTCTTGGGAAGACATCCAGTTATTCGTCTGTACTTTCCATTTAAGGCTCCTATCAAAATCTTATGAAGTCAATGGAAAATCTCTTCAGTAGACTCTGGCTATAACATAGATGAGAGGCACCTCTTTGATGAGCAGACTGGGTTTCTTTGCCTTTCTTTGCCTTCATCCTTCAAAATCAGAGGTTCAGAAACTGAGAATCTCAGTGCTTCTAATGCTTTTACTGGAAGTTTTACCAAGAAGACTAAATATAGAATTTTGTTGAACTGAGTCTTATTCCTAAGGCTTCTTATGTGTCATTTAAGCTTCTGATGGCTAAATAACAGCTGCAGTAATATGAAGAGATTACAGAAAAGCATCAGCCACTGGAACCAAAGAGGTTATCCCATGGTGCTTTTGTGCAGCCTGTTTGGTATCTGCCTTATAAAGTCCTCTGCCTTCCTAAAATAATATGTAGTCAACATTCAAGACACATGTTTTCTACTAGCAAATGGGAATAAAGCATAGCAGAATTTTTTAAGAATGCTGATTTTTTTTTTTTTTAGTGGTTTTCTATTTTGAATGACATCTGCTTTGTGAGAGACTTAGGAATCTGGAAGGAGGTTTGCGTAGAAGAATGAAATCGTCTCTCTGATCCTTCTGCATTCTATCAGTTTCAAAATAAATACTTGTACTTGCCTTCCTGCAAAAATCAGTAAAATGCCAACTCACTTTCTGACAGCTTTGTATAACACACTGCTTTGTGAAAATATCTTAAAGTTTATTTTGGTGTAGTATTTCAATTAGTCTAATCACAACATTTAAGCATTTTAATAAACGTGACTGAATAAAGCCGCACATCTGTCAGAAAACACCATACCAGGAGCTGAAGATAGCTAATTGAGTAATTCTCCATAGATAAAAAAAAAAAAAACATAACCCCACAACTTTTTAGATAGATGATGTATTTCAAATTGTTCAAGCTCTTCATATGAGGGATAAAAACACTCTTCCTTATCTGTGTGGCAATTTGGGAGGGCTTTATTTGTTCAAATTACATCCTCTGCCTTAAGTGTGTATAGAAGAGATGGCTGGGATCTGTTATAGTGTAAGGATGTACAAAGACACAAACTTTAATCTTCTAGGCTCATCTTGAGCTCCTGAAGGTAAGACCTGGCTCTCCAATTTCAACTCTGGGCTGCAGGGATGCCTGTGGCTCCTCAGAGGCTGAGACCAGGGACACGAGCTACCTGCCCACAGCTGGTGGGCACTTAGTGAGCATTTGTGTGGCATCAGAAGTGAGAAAAGAGGTCTCCTGGATCCTATTTGAATTTTCATGGAGTCCGAACGCTACCTAGTGGTGTGACCAAAGCTGGTGATGCATGGCACCCTGTGGCAGCACTGAGGGAAGTGCCAGGGGCACCAGTGGCACACAAAGGTACCTTTGCTGGCCTCATCTGATGTCCAGGGAGTTTTGACACTTACTGGGGGCTTGGATGTGGTTCACTCTGGAGGCTCCTCATGCTAGAAGTCCCACTGCTCTTCTACATGGGTCAGCACTACAGCACTGCCAGAAGAGGTCTGAATCATGCCAAGAGTGATTGTGGGGCTCTGGAATGAGGGTCAAGGATATGGACATTCTTTGATGTCTCCTTGGATCTGCTAGAGAAGGAGAACTCAGGGAAGATTAGATGGATTCCACAATTCTGTGCATTAACAAATGTTTGCACAGCTAGGGTTGAAAATAGGGATTTGAATTCTAGGACCCTGGGGTCTTCAAGAACTGACAGGAAAACACAGGACACCTGACCAGGTAGGGAATCTTTTCAAACAAGCTGGTCACTCTGCTAAGAGTTTTAAACTGGGAGTGATGAGGGTCATGATGACATTGTCCATTGGAGGAGGTGGACTGGTTTGATAATCAAAGAGTGCAGGAAGATGTGGAAATTTAATCATCAAAACAGGGCAGAAGGGAGCTCAGCCCCAAGTACATGCACACAGGGAAGGAAGTACCTACAGGATATGGAAGAAATTCTCTTAGCATTTGGGGGAAAATCAGAATGACTGAATACCTCCCAGTGCCTGTACACTAGTACATGCAGGATGGTGAGCAAACAGGAAGATTAAGAGGTCTGTGTGCAGGTGTTGGATTCACAGGGTTATATAGATTTTACTGGAATCATGGAGATGTGGTGAGACACCTCACATGATTGGAACAAGGCAGTGGCAAAATAAAGGCTCTTTGGGAAGGATGGTGAAGAGTGGAGTTGTTCTGTAAGACAAATCCAGGCTCTTCTGAGCGACATCCAGTGAAAAATAAGAGTCAACAAGCACAAATTTAAATATAGAAAGCAAACTTGGTTTTTGCTACAAGAGTGGTCAAAAAGTAGCATAGGTTGTCCAGACAAGTTGTCTTCATTTTTGCAGTTTTCCAAAACCCCTCTTTGCCAAATGCTAAGCAACCTGGTCTAGCTGGCCCTGCCTTGAGCAGAGGGCTGGATTAGAAAGTCCCCAGCGAAGCTGTCCAGCCTCATTGATAGTGTGATTCTCTGGGTCATTAGCATGGGGGCCAGGGGGAAATTTTTGTCTTCTGGGAGGAAGTGTCACAGGGACTGGAGCTTTACCATAGTCACACCTAAACTGATAGATCCAGGAGCTCTTCTAGGTTCTCAGGTCCCTGGCACTGGCATGGGTTAAGGAATGTTCCTACATCCTCCTCCTTGATATCTGCTGGAAGGGAGCCACACTGCAGCATAGACAGGGCTCTGTGAAGTAAATTCTCCTTTGTGCACTAATGATCTCATTTTCCTTCTAAATATGGAAGGTTTTTAGGGACTCGTGCTTTTATTACCCAGTCTAATATAATTTTCTTGAAATTCCCAGCTGGAGGGGAAAAAAGCAAAAATTCCCATGCAGTTCTGCTTCATCCCACAGAGGAATTGACAAGGATGAGAGTCTAAGATGAGTCCAACACAGACAGAAGAGCACCAGACTGAAGTACACACAGCAACCAGAAAGCTGACAAGCTGTTGCATTTTGTAGCAGATGCAGCTCTAACAGGGTATGTGGCTTCATTCCTAGATATAATGAGTTGCAAACGCATACTGGGAATGCTGTTTTTGTTCAAAAAATATCTCCTCAGTTAATATACAATATGTGCACTGGATGAATGTGTGCTTCTATTCCCATAAAGCAGTGAGAGATCACAGAGAGGAGCTGTCACACTTTACTGGGCTGATACTGATTGTTTTGGCTGTTCATATCATTGCTGTCTATTTCTCTTCTGAACAATACAGTTAAAAAGCTAATGCTCAGAAATCAAATTAAAGGATGTTTCTTCTACCACAAGAAGTACAGTTCCAAGCTGTTTAAAGGGATGGATATATTTTGCCTGAAGTTCAAGCTGATAGGATGTACTCACACTTTCTGTGCAGAAATCAGAAGATTAGGTCATGTATGCTCCAAAATTCAGACAAGTTGTTGTACAGATCAGATCAGACATGTCTCTTCTGTGTACTTGAGTAAGGAAGCAAAAAGCAGAGAGAACAGTGACCACACGTATTGGGAGCTCCAGAATGGATTGAATGTCATCAAGAGGGTGAATAGAGGGAAAAATTCTTCCTTGAAGACAACACAAAGTCAAGAATGGATGATCAGATACAAAACAGGTAATGAGATAGGGAAAATTCATTAATTAAACATGAACGTGATGTCAGGGCAAATAAACAGCACACTCAGGCTGATACCCAAGCACATATGTAATTCTGTCAACTTCATTTTACATCATTAAGATATGAATGACAAGCTTCACAAGCATCAAAGACAAGATTTTCAAAGTAAAGTAAATTTCTGAACTGGAATACAATGAAATATGAAGGAGGAATTTCTACCAGAAAAAATGTTGGTTGAGAAGGTTGTGTGCGATACGCACAAGATTCAAAATTAAAGAGGTAACAAAAGCTAAATAACAAGTTAAGAAAACTTGCTTCCTTTTTTCCTTCAGTCTGAGGATCCAAGAAGTCACAGGCTAAACAGCAATGCCCACAAGATTACAAGCCTGTCCTCAGCTTCAACCTCCATCTCAATGAATTGGAAAACAATTTGAGGCTGTAGCAGTACAGGGAGACAAGCCTGTGATCGTAAACTTGTTTTCAGTGTTGTCATTAATGTTCAGATATTGAATTTTTTATTAGCTTTTGTAAGCTAGTAATGACAGAATTAGGCTTGCAGTCTTTGACATAGGATGTCATTTTTCTGCTGCCACAACAAATTGCAGATTCATGTGCCTGTTGAAGGTGCTGAAAGGATCAAAGTGAGTGCAACTTCCTTGTCAGAAACAACTCTTAAAATCAGCTTCTTAAGGACATTCCTCCTACTGTGTCCTTTATTTCAACTATATTTTGCTTTTAATTCTGCCAGCTGGCCCATTTTGGAGGCTGCTAGTGGACTCTGAATATATCTATATCTAAGTGGTCTATCCAGTATAAATAAGAAAGATGGAAGAGGAATAAAGTAGGTAAACATTTAAATTCATGGTCTAGGGCTACTGATAGCTCAAAGAATGAAACCAATTGTGTTTTTCTACCTAAAGTTCCTGCTGATTCTGAGAGAGGGAAAGGAATAAAGCGATTGCAGAAGAGATTTTTTTTTTCAACTTTGAATACAGTTATTATGAAGATGAAAACAAAAAAAACAACAAAAAACCAAACCACTGCACTACTGGGAAGTTTGCAAGGTGAAGAACTCAGAATTATGAAACACCTCAAACCATGTCTATAGATAACCTATAACCTGCACAGGCACATATACATTATCAGAGTACATTTAGTTATGTGACTTTATATGATAAACAGAGTGTTCACCTGCAATACTCCTGCCTTGTGCAATTTACTGGACAGATCATGTCCTACTGATGTATCAAAGTGAAGTGGACAGTTATACGAAGGACTCCCATCTCTGGCTGGTTTCTGAGAACAGGATGTACTACATGAAACAGGATAAAAATTTCCAGAAGAGAAAATATCTTCCTGATTAACTCCCTGGACTATCATCTTGATCTCTGATTTTTTTCTCTGTCTAAATCACAGTTTTTCTGTGCGATTCTGATCATAGCATTTGGGCAAACTCCTTCTCTGTGATCACTCCTGTTTCATTTTCTGAGTGCCCAGTCTGAAACAGCTGTGGTATTGAGCTCATAACTGCAAACGTTTGATATGAACTGGGCCCTGAACACATAAAAGGCAGCAGAATGCACAGAAATAAACTAGGCTCTATTCTTGAAAGTAGCCTCTGAAAAATGAACCAATATAGGACAATTTTGGCTTTAGTGTCAGTGACTTTATTCCCAATTTGTAATCCTGAGACACCATCCTATTACCTGGCTGATGTGTCATATAAGTAAATTCAATAATACCGATAAAGACACAGATATCAGACTCAGATTAAAGACTCTGAAAAAGGAATACATTTGTGCTCAGTGCATCTTTTGTATGTTAAGCATGAAATTATATTTGGGACTACTCACAAAAGAATGAATAAAACCTGTTGTGAATCATGTGGATGAAAGTCTTTATCGCAGTATGTACACAGTTGGCAGATACAAGGCTGTGGGATACATCAACTGGGTATTTCCTGGTTATGAAGATTCATCAGTCTTTCCAGGTAAGACCTTGTGTTTTATTCAGAGATATATACTTGTAAATATCTGAAATTTCTACATGGACAGTTAAGAGGCAGGGATACCAAACCCCACGACATGGACAAGGCCATGTGAATCTAGATAGAGGAGAAAGACTTAAATAATTTGGAAAATTCTGATTTCTCTTTTTTTTTCAGTAAATAAAATTCACAGATTACCCAGATTAATGGGACATTTAGAGAAGAATTATTTTTAAATTCTAAATGTCAGCTACAGAAAACACACCCTGGGCATGCACAGTTTTGTAAGAGACTATGATATTTTTTTTTTATGGTACCCTTATTAGGTCTTTCATATCTGAAGAAATGCTAGTCATGACACAAAGGTTTGAACCATTGTATAGTTCAGACAAAGTATTCTGAAGAAGAAAAGAGCTCCAGCTAATATTGTTCATCTGCTCCGCTCTATTTGCTTCTCCCTGAAGTCAACTCAGAGCTTATTTTCAAAGCCTTCGATAGACTACAACAAAATTTATTCTTAAAACAAGTCTCATTTTTGGCTGCCCTTGGCCACTTTTGAATTTTCTTGTGAAAAATGACACATTCATATGTGTGGGAACAGAGGCTCAGCAGACATCTCAGCGGATACAGATCTGAAGTGCACGTCCCTTCAGAAGACATGCAAAATGCTCTATTTTTTATGAACTGCCTAAACTTGGTGTATCTGCATGTCTGATGCTTCATTACCATTTTTGTTAAAAGCAAATGCATTTGAAAGCCTGCAGTTAAAGTGTGCTGTAAGATAAAATGTGGACTTTGGGAATGGCATGGTAATTACAGGGCAACAAGCTGAATATCAGAGTGATGAGCACTGTTTCACTACATCAGGACTGAAGAGATCAGGCAAAAAAGGCTACCTCACCCCACCTGAGAGCACTCAGAACAAATCTGCTTATGTTTGGCCCTCGGGTAAAATCTCAGTAGCTAGGGAAAGGCTTCGAAGCTGTGATATAAATAAATAAACTGTGAACAAGATCCATTTTTCTCCAACTGAAAAATAACTCTCATCAAAAGGGCAACAAAATTCTTTCAGAGTTTCTTATAGTCCTTGCCATCAGACTAAAGCCCATATTTGATTAATAGAAAATAAAGAAATAAATCTGCATTCACATTATTTCTCTCTTTTTTTTTTTTTTTTTTTCCTTTTGGACTCACTTTTATATTTACACCTGGTTATTTTCTTTACAGAGCTTTTCACTTGATGTTCTGTTTTTTCTGCTGAAGTTCAGGCATATGCAGTACCTGTTTCATTAGTGTCACTTGGCCTTTCATTAGACAAAGAAAATGAGCCTCTAAAGCATTCAAGGAAGAGACCAATAAAGATATATTACTGTCACTTCACTCAATAAGAGCATATGGGTCATAATAGAAGGCTGATACCAGTACATTTGTAGAGTGATTTTTTCTTATCAGGCAGTTAATGAAATGAATTTCTATCATAGCATCTTTAAAATATAATACTCTCACAACTGTCTTTAAAGACCTATTTTGAACCAAATATGTTATCTATCAAAATATTCATTAAAATTAGGTGCAGGCCTACAGGAAGAGACAGATTAAATCATTGAGGCATCTGGGCCTCTTATTCCTCTAATGTGACCTCATTATATCGTAATTTGTTATTGCAGAAATTTAATTTTCTGATGCCATGGAATTATTGAGGGTCTTCCCATTTCCAGAATTTTCACTCTACCTAATTGTGAACTTCAAGATCATTTGGTATTTGATACTGTTTGGCTCCAGGATTGGATAGGAAACCGATAGCCTGTAAATGAGGAAGCACTTAATGAGGAAAATGTGATGATATCTATTGACTATATTCTAAAATAAGATAAATAAATAACAGTTTCACATGAGATGTGCTCAACTTCTCCCTGACACATTTATTAACTCTGTTCAGAGCAGATGCTTCATTGCCTCGATATCAAGGAAGGAGGCAGATTCAAGAGAATCATCATGTGCCACTGGCCCTACTGCTGAGCAGTCACTGATCCTAGGGGTCTGAAGGATATTTACCTCACCTGAAAGCCTGGAAGCTGGACTTTAAATATCACAGGACCAACATTACCAGCACTTCAGCTAAAATTTATGAACACGTGTGACTTCTTCATGCACTTTCAGGGTTCTTCATTGGGACAGCCTTCCCTTCCACTTAAATGTATTGGAAAAACAAATTTCTTTCCTGGGACTCTAGTACTCCTCCGCAGCTGAGGCATGATATTGGAAGACTTCAAATTTTCCAGGAATTCAAGACCAAAGTTCTGTCACCTACCAGTTCATTATGGCAGAAAATCTCATGTGAACAATTTGACAACGCTGCCCTACAGAGAAGGGTCCATAAGCTTTGGATACTGCCCAGCTGTTGCGTGCAGGAGAAAAAACCAAAACACCTGTTAATGCCCCTAGCTCTGTATTCACAGCTGTCACAAACTGGGGTAAAATAATGAGAAGGACATACCCTCAGTGAATGGTATTCCAATGTTCTTATATTTTCCCACACCAATCCCAAAATGCACTTCAAGGGCTTAATGATCAAAATCAGTGCTTGATCACTCTGGGACGGCTTCTCCTGCTGCTCTGAAGTTTGAAAAAACCTTGCGCAAATCCAAGTCAAAGAAGAATTTCCCTTTCAGGTTTAAAACCAAAATAGCCTTAATTAAGCAATCAAAAAAATTTTAAAAATCAGGTATAAGCAACTGAACTGAGTTCTCTACAAGTACAACAATATGAAGAATGCATTCAAATTGTATGCAGCTTTGCCATGTACAAATTTACATATATACTTGTGAAGGCTAAAATTAAAAATCTTAAAACAGTTCTAAATCAACAGAGAGTGGGTTAACATCAATATTCATGTGCAAAATTTGGCCAAGGTATTTAACTTCATTTTCTATGGATATATCAACTTTTAATTTTTTAGTGAGTGGATGAAAATACCTTTGTAAAGATCTTTCAAAATACAAATGAGTTCACAATACAGAGGTATTCATAGCCTCTACACACCCCAAGAGGAACAATAATCAGGAATGTTCAGATATTTGAAAGAAAACAAAAAAATATTTCATTTTTCAGTCTGCAAATGGATACAAGAATTCTAGCAGATGTTGAAAATAAAAAATAAATAAAAATAAAATAAAAAAAAAACAAACCAAAGGACATCTCCCTGAGGTACCTTCTGAAGTGTGTTTAAGTAAAACCACTTTTCTTAATTATCTTTTCGCTCAATAATCTCATAGTTATTAATTTCAGTAAAAGCATAAATATCACTGAAAACACAAACTCCATTTTTAATCAGTGAAAATGGCCATTTGCTGCAAAAGGCTTTTGAGTAATATCTTTGCATTCTTATTAGTAATGTGGATTTATAGGAAAATCAAAACTATATTAATTATACCATATCCTCATTATATATTAATAGACTCAGAAACCAAACATTTTGTGCCTTGCAGACTGAGGTGTAATATTTATATGAGGCTTTGCAGCAGCAGCCAGTGTGGCACTTAGCTCTAATGTTCCTACTTTAGAGTATTGACTTGGTGCCCATGGGACCCATGAGCTCCAATCCAGCTGGGAACGCAGATATGCCGCATTGAGCCTCCAGAACAGTGTCTTGGGGTTTTTCACTTCTCACAGGGGGCCAAATTATGTCAATGGATGCAGTTTGTACTTTGAGACATCAGTTTCTGAATGCAACATGTGTGTAACACATCCATTCCAGGCAAAGCTAGAGAATTTTCATGCTTCATTGGGAGAGGCCCAAGAAGACGCAGCCCCTCAAGGTCAGCAATACACAGCTCTTGAAACACAGGCACACACAACCCTCACACAAAACTATGAGCTGAAGTAATATCTCACCCTCAGAGCACAGGAACAGGAATGCTGCTTCTTGCACTGCACACAAGGTACTTGCCCCACTGGAAAGCCTGGCTCCTTGGCAGCTGGTGGGATCTGGTGTCTGGGCTGTTTTCTGAGCTGAGAGCAGAATGACTGATCAATTGCATCTCCATGACAGCAGCCTTTGTAGAGCAACTGCTTAAGTCAGATGCCAGACTTGTGACATTATTTGGTCATTGATGGTTTCTGTAACTTAACTGAGTTTGTTGCTTTTTTGATCTATTTGTTGTGTGATCCAAACTGTTTATTTTGAAGACTGCTAAATATGACTAAAGGTGCCAGACAGATGAACTCCATTGTTGTCCATATGAATCCTAACTATGCTGCTTTACTCTGCCAAGGATTTCTGCACATATCCCAGCCGCAGGAAGCTCTGTCGAGAGAGACGTCTCTCAAAAGTCACTTGAGGGGAAACCACTTTGGCTAATATGGAGGAACAGAGAGAGCTTATAATAGAACCACTCCCATCGAGTTTGCCACACAAAACTCACCTGAGAGAATGGGCACTCCCTGTATCGCTCCTTGACATATATTTTCCATATGTGTGGATGCTGGTATATGCCTGGACCACCATGATCTTGTGAGATCTCAAAAGAAAGAGAGGTCAAGGATATGACCCAGTCCCTCTCCTGAGCCCAGGAGACTTAAGAAAAGGCAGTGCCATTGCTGGAGATACTGTGAGTCCTCTGTTGGGCATTGAGCCCATTGGAAACTTCCTCCTACCATGACCTGGGTGGCCTCATTTACAGGTGAGACTTAACAATTCATGCTCAGGTAGAGGTTTCAGCTCTCTCCCTTACAAAGGCCTAACCCAATAGCAAATCAGGGAGTGATGCCCCTGCAAAGAGAGCTAATTCCTCCCTCCCACAAAAGAAACGGCAGATCCTCATGCCTGGCAACTGCTCTTCGTCTGTTTTTAGCTTTTCTAAGTTCATTTTCTTGACTGCACCATCCTCATAAGTGTTTGCAGCTCAAGCTGTGTCATCTGAATATGTCATTAGCCACTGAATAGCCGAGTGAGGAGCAGTCAGCTGGGGAGGATTCAGAACTATATAGTACTGATCTCTGCCCTCTGAGGATTATAAGCATTTTTCTAAGTGCCTCTAATTTTAATCTCCCAAGCTGTGGCTTATACAAAAATATATTCAATGGCCTCCTCTCTAGTATAATATCTTTACATTAAGGATTTTCTCTTTCACCTCAGGAAGTCAGCTTTGTAGCAGACCATCTCATTTAAAATTTAGTGCAACAAGAGTGGCATTTTTCTGTGTAAAATTGGAAGTACCACAGGTGATAGATTCGGCTTTTGCCTCTGTCTGGTTGCAAGTGCTGGAGATGGAAAAAATAATTTTGAAACACACTGAGGAAAGTTCTGATCTTTTCAGTTAGTGAAAGTAAGTAATTTACTTCTGTCTGTAAGTAATAATTATCTGTGTAGAAACCATAGTGATGGAGAAAGACAGCCCAGCAGGGTAAAAAGAGAACAAGAAATCTTTGGATTTTCTGAAAGCATTCAAAAGGATCAGTAAGCAATCTGCCTTTACCTCCTTCCTGGCACTGTGCACGCAGGATAAGAACACAATAGGGAAATAATAAAAAATTCAATAAAATAAAGCAGACACCTAACAAGTAGAATGTAGATGACTCTCTTGTGATCCAGATAAGGCCAGCAGTTAAGAAAAGGATCCAGCTGCAAGGAATGGGAAATGGGTATGCAGACAAAGTCAGTGTTGGGTTTAATGCTGATCTCAGGAAGGTCAGACTGGTTTTTGCTGTCTCTGGGGCTTTGCAATGATCAGACTTTGTGACAACGTGAAAACATCAGGGCAGATGTGAATGAGTCAGACCAAAGGTTCAGAGGTATGGCTGAATTTTGTCCTTATCAGTTCATTTTCACACTTCCCATGCAGCACACCACAAAGTGAAGGAACATTTTCATGGGCTTCACTGTGGTTGTTGACCTACAATTCTAGGCTGAGGAAGTTCAATGTCTCCCGGTGACCAGGGGGACTATTGTCATGTCCTAGGATAGATCACCACTGTGCATTTTCAACAAGGTCCATTAATGGTTTTTGGAGAACTTATTTTTAGTAGAGGGCAATCACATCCTTCTCTCTTTTCCTTTTTTCACTGTCTGCACTGGTTTGTTTATTCAGCCACATGCTCCCCTCAGAAAGGCAGGAACTGCAGTTTCAGGGGCTGGGAAGACAGTAGAGACACCAGCTGTGAGCAGAAGCTCATGGGAAGACCTTCAGACACAGAGCAAGTAACAGCACTTCCCAGCTATATACTGACTATCTGATACTTTTCCCAGTGCTTTCTCACAAGTGTATTACTTTTTCTTGTTGTGTCATGAGCAATTTTTCTCCAGTAGACATTCATTTTTTAATAAGTCATTAAGCTGCATTTGCCCTCCTTAGACTTAGAGCTTTTCTGTCCAGTGCCTTAATCAAAACATTCTTCACACTGCCAGGGCTTCCTGCATGAGCTGTTTCTGATCAGCAGCACAGCTTTATCTGCAGTCAGTGCCCTGAGCACTGTGCCTCCCCTATCAGCCGTTTCAGGCAGGAGCGAAAACACACCCTATCCGCCTATGATATCCTCTTTATTTCCTTGTTGCAGCCCTTTTCATTTCTCCCTGGCTGTTCTCTGACAGCTGCAGCCCAGGCTCCAATCTGCTGCAGGTGGCTCTTTTTGCCCTTCAGGCTTTCTTCACCATTGTGATGCATTAATGAAGTAGAGCTCCCTGTCAGACTTCATCAGCAGTCTTGTGAAGGCAGAATGAAATCACTTCTATTGACCCACTGGCATATTTATAGGCTCCTTCTTTTTTGCTGAGTATGGCAGTTATCACCTTTCCATCCCCATGTTGTGTTTATTCAGCAGAAAGCTAAATCACATCTGTGCACAAGTGGAACATTAATCAGTAAACGTAAGCCACTCATAAAGACTGCTGAACCTATCTAATTACCAGAGCTGGGACAGCTCGCAACACCTTCCCCTCACAGGGGTTCAAAACCCCATTAATCCACAGGCCTCAAACACAGCCCAGCAAGATCAGGGACTTTCTCAGCTCTCCTCTTGCTAGACTGTCACCAGAAAGCAGAATTTTAAAGTTTTCCTTGACTTGTTCCTGATACTTCTCCTTTCTCCTACAAAAAAAACAACTAACCCGCTTCGGAGCAATGGATTTTCTGGATTTGTTGTTGGATTTCGGTGTTTTTACTGTTTCTCTGTTTTCCCCTTTATTATTACCAAAATTGTTAATTAACAAAATCAAACACTGTCCATATTATTGGGGTTGGAGTTTATCATTTAAGTTCATCCTGTATTATGAGATGAAGCATAATACTACATCAATATGGTAATATTTTCAGTAATTATGCATAAACAGCAGAAGCATTTTTTAAACTTTGTGTGAAAATAAGTTATATGCCGTATGCCTGTGTATGATGGAAAAAAATGGTGCTCTCAGACAAAGCTTGTATAATTTTTTGATGAAACTCCAAATTTGGCTGCCCAAGGTTTCTCTATGGATAAGATATACATTAGCTTCTAAAAACCTTCTGACTCAGTCTTGCTTCATCCTGATGAAATTGGAAGCTCTTTGAGTTTCAGTTAAACAGTTAAATGTTTTCTTTTCTAAATTATTTTTTTTATGAGCATCATCTAAAACAGATTAAATGGATTAAAAAGTGGTAAATCTACAAATTTTTAAAAAGGGAAGCATCATCCTCTGGGGACATTTCCAGGCAGTAATCTTTTCTTTGTCCAGTGCTATATTCAACAGTCAAGAGGAAAATCTTGGACGTAGATATTGCCAATTATATAAAAATCTATGGAGTAGTTAAAAAGAACAGACCCGTTTCAAAAAGAAAACTGTCTTATTTTAGCAATATGCATTTAAACAAAACTAAATCTAAGAATCAGGATTATAGATGATATATATAAGAAAGAAAGGCAGTTAAGAAAAGGACTTTGGGGTCAGGACAACCAACCAACAGAGATTCATTGAAAGAGAGGATTTGGCCCTTGACTGAGGAATCAAGGGAACATCAGTTAGCAAGAGTGGTTTATATCACAGTGATATAATTAGATAAATCCTCTAACTGGTAATGGCTTCTAAGTTTATCATATGTGAGAATGTAAAAGGAGAGCTCCAAGAACTGTTTCATAGAAAACCTTGGTCACTGTGAGAAACTAAAATTCTCTCTTTAGTGTATATTATTTGGAGGAAATATGATCATGTAATTACTCAAAGACAATGTAGATTTTAGATCTAGTAAATTTATCTAAGGAGATAAAAATACAGCAAGAGGTTGAGCTTGGTCACTTCTGCTGAATCAATGCAGTATTGAAATAACATCTAAGATCCTTTTAAAATAAAAGAAAAAACAATTGAGAAAAGTTATCAGAATTTGCATTGGTTTCTTTGCCACTTATTTAAACCTAGATAGAAAATCCTCCAAAAATAGATATCACATTTCAGCTAAAAGTTATTGAATTTGATAGAGAAATAATTTTGTATAAATTTTGGTTAGATGGTTTTATATCCAAGTAGGTAATAACTCAGATCCTTGGTGGGTGGACTTTTCCTACTGAACAGTGATCTGTCTTCATGTCTGCTAAGGGGCCACACTTGAACTATTGGAAATTTTACCAATGGCAAAATGGATAATTAAAATTTTAGGGGCTTACTAATGATATTAAAGGAAATTATTAGGCCTGGGGGGACATGACTGAGAAATTCATATTCTCATCATTAGAATACAGGTCAGTAGGGATCAGCTGCAAGAATCATGTAAATTGTACACAGTCAGAAATTCAAGAAACTCAAATGTAGGATCCTGAAATAATTATTTAATGGATATGTAGTCATCTGTCATTTACCTGACAGCAGTTTTAAAGAAACTCATGGTTCTAATTGCAAAGCTAGAAACACAGAGAAATTCTGATCAACATCTTTATTATCTCTGTATTGAGATGAACTCTTGGCTCTTTTCACCTGAAGGAATGCATGAGCTCTAGTCCTCATGAACCCTTTCTGATTAACTTGTTGTTTTAGCCATATATCCATAGCTTGTTTCTCTTTCTGGAAAGTACTGTTGAACTATAGTCAGAAGATAGCAGATGACCATACTCCATCTAAACCTCCCTTCCAAATACCCATTGCTGATGATTTAATATTGGTAGATTTATATAAGACTTTCTCACCATTAATGTTTATTTAACAGGTTTTATTTTTTTTATCCACAGGACAAAAGAGTGGTCTTGCCCTTGAATTACATTAGTTCAAGTGATTTTTTTAAACTTCAGTTCTGTAAAAAGCTTTAGGTATTTCCTTATAAAGGTAAGATAGAAATCCAAGATAAGCCTTTATTTATGGTATCTGAAATCATTCAAATACAATAACCTACTAAGTATGCATTAACAAGATTTTATTATCTTATTGTGAGGACTAAGATTATTCCAAGGAAAGCCAAATGAAACTAGGAGATCTTCCTCTGGGATTTGTTATGCTGTGTTGAAACAAAATGAAAAATCAAACAATGCATATATTTTCTGTTGGGAAAAAGAACAGCCATTTGCAAGTCGCCTGTGATCTCAACATCCGTGTCCTCTACATATAAGATATTTTGACTGCCTGCTCCCACTGGTGAGGGTCTATTGAGCGATGGAACAGATACAACCTAAGATTGTTTATGTTGCCTTTCCTAGCAGATAATAGAGGAGAGGCTGTGTCTACATGAATATGTATAGATACAACTATAGAATCAGAACCATGGAAACCTCTTTGCCATCATATTACTACATAATACAGTCACCACAAAACCAGCAAAGAGCTCTGTTTCACGATAAATTTTCCCAAAGGCAACATCAATTAATTCAGCCTTCAAACAGTGAGGATGTCAGAGAGGCAGCGAGGACTCCAAGTAAAGACAACTATTTCTAGGAATCTTCATTTCTCCATAGATCTAAGTATCATAGAAACATAAAATCATTAAGGTTAGGAAAAATGATGAATTAATGATGAATCTAAGATGATGAGATCCAGTTGTTAATCATGAACCACCGTGTTCACATTCCAAGATGCCACATCCACACGGTTCTGAACACTTCCAGTGACACTGATTCCACCGCTTCCTTGTGCAGCCTGCTCCAATGCCTGAGCCCACATTCAGTAAAGGAATTTTTCCTAATATCAAATCTAAACCTCCCCTGGCCAAACCTGGGGCCATTTACTCTTGTCCTGTCATCGTTACCTGCAAGAAGAGACTGACCCGCACCTGGCAGCAACCTACTTCCAGGATGTTGTAGAGAGGGATTAGGCACCCTGTAAGACTCCTGGTTTTGCAGGCTAAACAACCCCAGCTTCCTCAGCTGCTCCTCATCCCACTTGTCCTCCAGACCCTTCACCAGCTCCATTTCTGTTCTCTGGACATGCTCCAGTTCCTTGATATCTGTCTGTAGTGAGGGGCCCAAAACTGAAAACAGGATTTGATGTTCAGGCTCACCTTGTTGACTGCAGATCTGAGTACAGTCCATGTACCCAGATATGCTACAGCTTTTGTACTGGAAGTAATGCATCCACTGCACACTTTCAGGAGAAGACCACTGAAGAGTGCTGAGATCAGGCACTATTTCCTGATCTCACAATTCCCCGCTGCCAAGAGAAGGGTGGGTGTACATATGCACATGCCCATATGAGCTCAAGTACTTTTTTGCCCAGCTGACTCCCTCTTTCCAACATGCTCTGGTGTAGGAACTCCAAGCACAGAAAGTTCTCAAGATCTTGTGAATGCAAGCTCAAACATAGAAATAAACACAGGGTTCAACCTGAGACCTTGGAAAAGGCTTCCAGATTTAAAGCCATAAGGAAGAATGACAGTTTGCAGATAGAAAGAAGAATTTTTAAGGTTTTAAAATTAAAGATATAGAAGTAGTTATGAAGGTAATGAGAAGTTTAAGGTATAAGAAGTAGTTTTGTGTCTTATTATACAGTTGGTTAAGGTCCGCCCTGCAGCAAAGACATGTAAAACAAAAAAATTAGCTATTGGAGTAAAAGTAGAAACATTCTTTTGTGGCAGAAGTTTATTGGCTGATTAACTTTTAAAAGAATTGTAACCTGTAGTCTTGTAACCACTGACCAAGAACATCTGGTGAATTAGGTGAAGACACACCCACTCCTTCATGAGACTGTAGAGGAAAAATAATAAATCATGCTTTGAAATATCTTGAAGTGGTCCCATCTCTCTTGCAAAATCCCGATACTCTGGGACCAATGAATTCAACAGCTCCCCTCTTCCCTACGTGGTTCAAGAGAAGTGGAGACTTGGAGAGTGTTTTCTTCCTACTCATTTAATTTCTTTGTCTCTACGTTCTGTCTTTTAAAAATATATCAGGAAAAAAAACAACCTTTAGTGAGGGCTCATAATTCTCAAGATGATGTGACTGGATTTATCCTGTCAGCACTCATTTTACCTTCAGCAAGACAAACATGCTGTTAGCAATGTCCTACAGAGATCTTGCGTGGCCTCAGCTTGGAAGGTCTGGTATTCCTGTTGCCCCAGTGACTGCTCTGCCCGAAACATCCTGGTTGTTGTTATAGGATACAGCACCTTATTATAGCTCAGCATCTTTCAAAGACCCTCCCAAAGCCCACAGACTTTAACACCGCTGTAAAAATATAATACTTCCCATAACATCCACTCTTCAAAAGGCAGCTTTTCCCCAATGCCAAGCTGACTGATCTACAGTTGTCCTGCAAAGTCAGACAGTTGCTGAGGCAATGAGGATTAATGACATACGAGGTGTTTTGACTACATGAGAAAAAGGATGGGGGTAGAAGGGATGGGAAGAAAAAGAAGAAGAAGAGAGAAGAATAGCAAAATTTGACAAATGCTTTTCTTAGCATTATGTCAAACATGTTTACAGAACTGCACAATTAATAAAAAAACCTGCACTAGAGTCTCTAATTATTATTCCACACAGGGTGGAACACTTCTTCATTATCCCTTTTTGAATTGATTGTGTACATCAAACAGTCAAGATATAAATAAAATATGCCTGCATGCATAATACCCTCACATTAAAGCAGAAGGCAATTAACCTATGATTTTTCATTAATTAAATTAAAATAGCCCTCTGAAAATGTCTCAAATCAAAACAAGTTCCTTACAGAGTACTTTTTTTCTTGCTATGATGCATAGACCCTGCTTGCAAAATCATTGGTCCAATGAAATCATAATTTCATCAAAGTCTATCAATTTTCTTCTGTGGCTCCATTGTTCAAAGTGCTAATCCCAAATACAATATTGGTTTTATTTTTCAGTCTTTAAAATAATATTTACTAAGGCTCATTCACTACTTAACATATTATTTACATTTTATTTTTGCTAATTATATTGATGTGCTTTGCAGAATGACTGTATGTATTGATCTGATCAGAAATTTGGTAAATAAGACTTAAAGAGAGGGTCACTTCTCTCTTCTTAAATTTATGTAGATAATAATAAACTCAGATAAGGTTTTATTAGTGCTTTATGGTTATCTCCAGTTAACTGAGTTTAGTTTATTTTGCCACAGAAAGGTAAGAGTCAGTCTGCTTTTTGCCCCATACAGAAACATATTCCTTTTCAATCATTCAATTCAGATAGATTGAGTTGTACAAAAGACACCTTCAGATGTCTATTTGCTTTGTGGATTGTAAGCATACATGACTGCAAAACAAAGGGAAGACATACTTCAGCCAAGAATACACACTGGATGATAACAAAATGTCCATTGCAAAATTGCTGCTTCTAAGACATATCCACTTCCATTCCCCAGATATAAGGGACAGCTATGAAGGTCACAGATCTCAGTGGAAAACCTGATTAAGTTTGGTTTTGTGAGAGGGTTTTGGTGTTTCTTTGTGAAACCTGAGGATAGAGAATTTTGGATACTTCCAGTTATTTTTAAAGCTTTGTTAATAAGGAGCCACAAAAATAAACTACTTCTTTGTTGCCTTGTAAAACTAAATCTTCATGCTCTAGAAGTGTTGAATTATGTGTCTGTCTTATAAGGTTGAATAGAGGATTTTCAACTACAGAATATATGAACAGTGGAGTTTCAGCAACAGTGTACTTCCTTTAAGTCAGAAGTCACTTAGGGCTTTTTAAGAACCCAGTAAATTTTGGATTTGCAAGATTTTGGCTGTTTAATAAGCATAAAAATGACTTGCTACATTAGCAACATTAAAAGCCAGCCTTTGGAATGGTGATTTCATTGGTGCAGATTGTACATGCCAAGGTAACAGAAGAAGGAAAATGTCATGTTCCCTTTCTCATGTGCTGCTGAGAGCCTGGAGCCTATGGATGAAAAAAGAGATCAGGGAGCATCTATTGTAGGGAAGGAACATGTTCAACATTCCAGCAAAATCCAGCACACACGTATTCATGGCACATGTGGAAAGTTTTATACTGAATCACAAAAATATCAGGACAGGTATTTTGTTGCTACTGCATTTTTGGATATCACAAAGTGGAATGTTTTGCCTGAGGGAAGAGAATCATCCTGGATCTTATTCCTTTGTCCAGAAAATATTTACCTCATCCTAATGCTGTGAGAAGGCACATATTAGATTCAAATGCTAAAACAAGAGTTAGCAAAGACCAGCAGAGCAGGTCCTTCTGAGTCGCAAGTTCTCAAGTTAGACTTGATGTCAGACTCTTCTTAGTCTTTCATAGACCATGCAAGCTTCAAGATTTTCACTTTCTACTAGGGAGAACTATGGAGGCTAGCTTTAGAGCAAGCTGCAGGCCCCATGGCCTGTCAGCCCTGCCTGAGAAGCTAGCCTGGGAATTTCATGGGAGGATTCAAAACAATCCTCAAAGACAGAAAACAGCCTGCAGGTGCTGTTTTTCTGATTCCCGTGTTTTCCTTGCAGGAGAAGGTCAGGGGGTGGTGAACCCCACTGACCAATGATGGTAATGTAGTACTTTACTAACCAATAAGAGTTTCCTTTCTGTACTCTTCACGAACCAGTCTATATAACATGACTGAAGCAATAAACTAGAGATTCTCTCCTGTTCTGACTCCTTTGAGAGTCCGTGTCGTTCTTCCTGCCGTTCCCAATTAGAACGACATCTGGTGACCCCGATGTGATGACGGACCAACCCTCCGAGGTCTGATAACCCGACGTGATGTGCAGCCGACCCCTGAGGTCAGAAAGCAACCGACGTGAAGACATCTGCTAATCCCCTGAGGGTAAGCAGCGAGCGGGAAAAACGCCAGCCCTTCCCCCTAGAGGGGAAAGTGGAATTCTCCCGGGCTTCCCAAGAGGAAGCTGGTTTATAACCAATGGGATAGTGGAGCCTGCCAGAGAGCGGGCTTGGAACGGCTATCTTGGTGAAGCAGAGCTTGAAATCCCGGGTCCAAGCCGATAGCGTTTGCATAATTGCATTCGCGGAGCCGCCAAGATAAAAAATTTTTTCATAATGGAGAACTGTGATTTAGCTGATAAGCAACTTGTCAGCCTTGCATGGCAAGACGCCTTGCTGAGCATGGGACTCTGTATTCCTGAAGAAGATATACGCGCTTTGTTCCACTGGGTGAAAGCGCAGGAGTTTGCTATGACTGTGAATGATGTGTTTAACCTTGAGATTTGGTGGTCAGTGGGAGACCACCTGTGGACTAAGCTGGCTGCGGGAGATACCAGCGCGTGCAGCTTAGCAGCAACTTGGGGAGTGATTTTTAAGGCACTGGAACAGTGCCAGCCTAAAAACAGTGAAACCGAACTGTGTAGCAGTCCTTCAGCTCTGCCCGGACCCTTAGAAAACTTTAGCAGCGGGCAAGAGCAATCCGTGAACCAGAGATCTCCCTCTCCAGAAAAATTTAAGCGCCCGCCATCCGCGGAGCTCGGCGCGCAAGTTTTGCCAGCAGAAAAACAACAAAAGAACAGAAATCGCGCTGCTCTGCCTTCACCGCACCCCCAGGCGCTGCGAGCACTGCTGCCAGCGGCCGCCATGGAGCCTCCGCCGGTGCCCCGAGTACCTGCCAGTGCGGCCGCGAAAAACCCTCTCTTCAGCCCCCGCCTCACCCAGGGGGCGGGGGGGCGCCGCCGCCGCTGCGGAGCCAGGGCAGACGCCCGAGCACACAGAAGAACCGCAGCCACCGGTAAAATCCCCACAGCGGCAGCAGCAGCGGCGAGAAAAAAACGAGAGAAAAGGTGGAAAAGAAGAAAAAGAAAAAAAAAAAAGCTAACTCAGGACGCCGCCCGCCGCCACCGGCCGCGGGCCAGGCGGCCAGCCGGGCCCCCTAGCTCCGGTCGGCTGCAAAAACCCCATAAAAGCCGAGCCGAAGCCCGGATCTGGAGCCGGGGCCGGGGCCGTGGCGAACATTCCCTCCCCCCCCCACACCATCCAAGGTGCCGGCCAAGAAGCGGCGGGGGAGGGGGGGGGGAGCCAGGCCCCCCTTTCGCTCGCGCGTGCGCGCCCTGTGAGCTCCTTTCTTCTGTGCCGCCGGAAGCGGCGCGGGGCCGCGGCACCTGCGCGGACGCCCCTGCTCCCCCCGCGCGTGCGCGCCCTATGAGCTCCTTTCTTCTGTGCCGCGGGAAGCGGCGCGAAACCGCGGCACCCGCGCGGACGCCCCTGCTCCCCCCGCGCGTGCGCGCCCCGCGCGGAGCGAGCCGCGAGGGTCGGCGCGGAGCCGCGGGACCTGCACAACACCCCCGCTGCCCCGCGCTCACCCGCGCTCCAGCGGGGAAGCGGCGGGGAGGACGGGGAGCGAACTTCGCCCCCACCCCGCGCTCGTCAGCACGGCCCGCGCGCGCGCGGACCGTGCTACGGGCGCTGAGCCGGGTTCTGCCAGCCTTGTGCTGCCAGGTTCTTCTCCTGCGAACCCGAGCCACCCCGCGGGACAGTGCCGGAGCTCGAGCAGTGCCCCGGCCAGCACACGTTCCCCTCCGCCTTGCAGGGGGTGAACCGCAACAAAGTCCTGACCACTTTAGTGTTCTTTTAAACTACTATATTGACAAGTTAGACTGTCAGTTTGAACAGACTAACAATGTTTTGTATTAGTTCACTGAGTTAAGGATATTTGACTCAACCGTCAAATCCTTGCAAGGAAAACAATCTTTAAACATCATCATAAACCAAAATTCCAAATTAATATCCATTCCAATATCTAGTAAAAAAAACCACTTGTGCCGTGTTTGTTCTCCCTCCTGCAAGGGCCCAGCAGGATGTTACAAACACTGTACATTTTTTATTTTTTTCCTAAACCGAAAGGGTGAATTATGGAGGCTAGCTTTAGAGCAAGCTGCAGGCCCCATGGCCTGTCAGCCCTGCCTGAGAAGCTAGCCTGGGAATTTCATGGGAGGATTCAAAACAATCCTCAAAGACAGAAAACAGCCTGCAGGTGCTGTTTTTCTGATTCCCGTGTTTTCCTTGCAGGAGAAGGTCAGGGGGTGGTAAACCCCACTGACCAATGATGGTAATGTAGTACTTTACTAACCAATAAGAGTTTCCTTTCTGTACTCTTCACGAACCAGTCTATATAACATGACTGAAGCAATAAACTAGAGATTCTCTCCTGTTCTGACTCCTTTGAGAGTCCGTGTCGTTCTTTCCGCCGTTCCCAATTAGAACGACAGAGAACTACAAATGTCCTCAGAGCCTTCAGCACTGTTATCTCTTCCTCCACTTCTTAGCCTTTGGAAGGTAATAGCCAGCCAGTGCTTTTCTTTACTGGTCTAATTCCATTCATACATTGATAGCTCATTCACTCAATATATATCTTTGTGGTCAGCATTTGTGGTGTGTCTCTGGAGGGAATTAAGATTAAATGGCCAAGGTCCCCTAGTCCTGATCAAAGTAGACAAATTAAAGGATACAAAAACTCAGGCCTATCTTTCCTGACAACAATACAGAAATTCTTTGCACTCTATGTGTTTCCTATTTGAGATACCATAATTTCATGAGAAATAACATTGAGAAATTTCACAGGAAGAACTGAAGTTTCAGCCACTGATTTACTTCTAAGATGCTCCCAATGATTAGCAACCAAATTAAACTCAAAACAATCCTGTTTCATGTGTATTTATCTTTGAAGATAACTACTTCTATTTCAGACATGAAAAAGGGTTTATGGGCATAAAATCTTGTCTGTTTTTTCCAACTATATGACTTGTTTTAATAATAGGTCTTACTTCTCTCACAAATCTTAAATAAATAATTATTTATTATTTTGTAAGAGTACAATTGACATATGGTTTTCTATTTAAACCCATTTCCTTCTGTAAGCAAAAAAATAAATACAAACTCTCACTAGGTTACAGTAGAGGCCCAGCTGGAAAATGGCAAATACTCCCATGTCTAAAAAAGATAGCCTATTCCTAAGCTTGAATTCTTGCACTGTTTTAAAAATTAAATGCAAAAAAAAAAAAAATTATCAGTGTTTTAAGGACCATAAGGTGTTAGAAGTTGTCCAGAAAACCCTATAAAGCACCGCCTTCCTTTTGTAGGTGGTATTTTGTCTCCTCCTACAAAAGTTCTACATGACATTCATTCATCTTTCTCATGGAATATAGCTTTCAGCTCCTGAACTGTCTTTATAATTTCATTCCTAACAAGTAAATTGAGTTATTTCCTTCATCCTAACATTATCTGTTTGTGTTCTTCAGCAATAGGAGCCTGCAGTGCCAGAGAGGAGCTACAGATCTGGTGCAGGCCTTTGGCTGATGCTTTCATGCTTGGTAACTGGCCATTCCCACAGAGCATCAAAAACAGTTACACTCCTCCATTCCTCAGTCAAAATGCACAGTATTCAGAGTAGATTAAATTACATATGCCACCTTTTGTGGGGGAAAGAAAAAAGAGGAGATTACAGAGTACTTTTTTCTTCGGCCAGATAGAGTCACCTTATGGCCTCAGCTTCATCTCTCTACCTATGCTATAAATATGATTAGGCCTGGAAAATATCCACTGTGAATCAAGGATTGAGCTTATTGAACTTCTGAGGGATTTGGGGAGAAAATGTTTTTTGTGTTTATAAATTCTAGGAATTACTTTTTAACCCAGACAGGAAAGATTCAAGTGAGGGCAGAATGGAAAGGCGTATACCTCCATTACAGATCATCCTTAAGGAAAAAAAAAAAAAAAAGAAATCAAACCAAACCAAACAGCAGCTTTTAAGCAGGACATGGAATGAGTTAGCATTTTTCTTTCAGTTACCTGTAATTTGCATTTCACTAATTGTAACGCTTTCTTCATCCCATCAGCTGTTTTTCTTCTCTTGATCTACTCTTTCCCTTAAAGAAGCCAACTTGAGAAATTGTATTTGATACAAGTTTGTGATATGTAAATATCTTTTAGGAATGAGGCAAGCAGTTGAAGTCCAGCGCCTCAGACACCATAAAAGTAAATTAAAGAGCGCGTTATTCTTGTTCAAAAATAAATGGAGACTATTTGCTTTATTCTAAGTATAAAGACTCTTGTGCCTTTCATTAAATAGTAGGGAAAAAATACTATAAATTACCACAAAATACAGGCAATTTTCCCACTCTTCTGCCCATTGCTCCAAGAATAAAGACCTTTTAAAAAGATATATATATATTTAAAAAAATGCATTGTGATCCAAATACACACAGGGTAATTCTTTCTGGTTTCAAAATGTTCCCTCACCAAGGCCCCAGAGGAGTTGCATAAATACAGAGAGTGGAATTGGCAACAGCTGTAGTGTCATAGGCTATCACGTGGATTCCAGTGATTATCACCTAAACACACACACACACACAAAAAAAAAACCAAAAAAAACCAAAAAAAAAAAAACCCCCCCAAAAAAAAAACCAAAAAAAAAGGAGGAAAATAAGATTATTATCAAATTCTGAAGGGAGGAGGTGGGGAGACTGCCTGGCATTTTGCCTTAGCAGAGCCATGACAGCAGCATTGCCCAGAGAAACTCCAGTGTGCTGAGCAGCCAGGGTAGGCAGACAAATCACATGCAAGGGCACTACTGGGACAAGATTTCCTTCTTTATGTCACAGCTTAGGAGACTTCAAGATGAACTAAGCATTTTAACAAGTTTATGAATTACAGATAGCTAACTGCACTGCATTTCATACATTATTTTATAGACTGGAAAGAAACAAAGAATATAAATAGACTGAGGACACTGGTTACATAGCATTTCCTCAGGTAGGACTCTGAAGATATGCCATAAAACACCTGTTGTTTTTCCAAGGCTAACAGGAGTCAGGAAAATAGCCACCTTAAACAGCTTCCACCATAAATCATTTCTGTAAATGTGGTAGGGAAAGGCAAAAACATAAACACTAATACCTAAATAATTTTTTCAGTTGTAAATGTATGTAAAAATGAAATGAAATCTTGTGCTGGATTATCACAAAAGCACATCCAAGAGCTGCCCAGATCAAAAACTGACCACAGCATCTGAGAAAGCCATGCATAATTTCAGCTCAATGACAAATTGCTGCCAACTGGACAGTTATTCATGTAAAATTTCCATCTACAAGCACTGGACTGGATTTACTATTAAAAAACAAATAATGGATCACTAGCATTTCTTCATGCTGCCCTTATGTCATGAGAAGGAGAAGAAAAACATGACAGATATGGAAGTGTTCTGCTATGAATAGCCTGAACACAAGCTCTTGTCATCTTGCTATTTGTCAAGAGAGGAGAAAAGAAGTAAACACTAATTTAAGTTAGTCTAAACTGCCTAAATAAAGAAGTAAATAGATATGATTCCAACAAACTGTGCATTTATTAGCTCTGTCATCTGAAATCAATGCAATATCTGCCTCTACGGTTTGAGAAAAGCAGAAGTATGGGATTACAAATTACAAATTCAACTGCTGTAATGAAACAGATATATCGTGTCTTTCCCACAAAGAAGGATCGTGATGGAATTCAAAGCTGTTAAATGAGCTCAATTCTTGTCTCATGCTGTAAGGACACATCTCTAGCCTTTGTTCAGAGCAGGTCTCTCGGAAGATTTGGCTTCCATAGGTTAGTTTGTAGCCCATGTTAGAGTGCAGTCAGGTTGTGTTCTGTGTGTTTACACTGAAGAGGAGGGGAGCTCCAAGTACCAGATATGTATCAACTATTGTTTTATGCAGCAGTGCACCAGTGTTATCAGTTGAGAATACAAAAATTCTGATTTTACAAATCAGAATTGGCTGAGTCGGAAGGGACCCTCAAAGATCATCGAGTCCAACTCCTGGCCCTGCTCAGCATCATCCCCAGGTCACACCATGTGCCCAAGAGTATTGTTCAAAACTTCTTGAGCTCTGTCAGGCGGCTGCTGTGACCACTTCCCTGCGAAGCGTGGTCAGCTTCAGCTGCATAGATAAATGCTAAATGACACAGAGCTGAACCTATACTCCAAGGAGAAAGGGAATTATCCATCTCTCAAACTGCTGCCATGACTTTAAAATCCAGAGCTACAGTGGGCATCTCTAAAATCGTTTAGATTACTCTGAGTATGTAGCATATTTTACAGTAAGTAGATTCTCTGGAGGTAATTTTGCACAGAGCTTGTGCAGAAGAATGCTGCCACTAGTGTTCTAGGGGAGCAGGCAGCTGAGGGCACACAACCCTCTTTGGCTGCAGCAAGGGACCAAGAGGGGAGGAATAAACAGCTGGAGGGGAAAAGGCTGTGAAGCTGGAAAGCAAGCAGACTAGAAACTCTGTTGTGACAGATCTGCTGTAGGATATTTTTAATTTTTGTCCCAAGCTAAGCATTGCTGCCCCATCACCTCTAGAGGTTTCCAGGTCTTTGCTGTGCTGGTGCAGGACAAAGCACAACTGCAGCCTAACCTACCACCCTTGGTGGTGGGTTTGGGTGGAGGAGAGACACTCATTTTTAACAATCATGCTTGGTTTAACATGAGCTATACCTAAGGGACAAGATTACAAGCCTCAGTACTGAAGAGCACACAGGCAGATCCAGGCCCCAGGGTACCAGGCATGCTCTAAGCTTAAAACACATCCATAACACAGTAACTGCAAGGGTTATTTCAGTCTATAAGCAAGAAGGGGGGCAGCTTTCATGAAAACGCCGAGCAGACAATAGCCCTCCCCTACTCCTTAGCTTTTTTGCATTGTTCTTTACTTTTCCTTGCATGTAAATATAATAAATCACAATCCAAGGCTCTGAAAATGTAAATGCCTAAGGGCAATTTAAGTGTACAGTCATTGCTTGTGCCATGGAGGCAGTGTTAAGAGGGCTGTGCTCCCTATGGAGCCCTCCAGCCCTGATTGCCGTGGATGACCCTGGAGGAGTTTCAGGACTTTGGTCCCCCAGCCCAGACAGGCACAAACAGTAACCTTGTGTTCACAGAAGGCCTGCTCCACTCTGTTTTCTGAGAGGAGCACAGAGTCTTCCAAGAAAGGGAATTAAATTGTTCCCTCTGCAATGGAAAGGTCCTTGGGCAGGAAGGCTGTCTCAGGCTCTTTGTTATAGCACATTTCAGCTTGGGGCTGTTGTTGGCTGTGAATGAACATGTCATTCTGTCTCCATTGCCCTATGAAAATCAGCTTCCCAGCTGACTATACTTGATATGTTTAACCACAACAAAGCATTATGTTCCAGGAACAGCGGGATCTCCGCTTTGCTTCAGGACTTTTTTATTCTTTAACTGAATTTTCAGAAAACATATGCCTCTCTGCAAAGGTGTGCATGCATGAGGGTTCCTCCTAGACCTTGAGGTACTCTTCTTGAGGTATTCTGCTTTACCTTTGCAGTAGAATTCTAAAAGGACACAGGAGGACCAAGCTGGCAGATGCAAGTACTGAAGGGAAAATATTTTGCAGTGATTACCATGTAAAGGTCTGGAGAAGAGTACAGTTTGTGCCCGTTTGTGATGGACAAGAAGAGAGGTAGCTTTAAGATGTTCTGCAGAAGAGACCTTTACCATACAGTTATAAGTTTGGACTAGAGGAGCCTGTAGGCGGGCTCAGCCCAAAACCAAATGCACAAAATGGAAAGCACCTCCATATTTTCCACAGTGACAGGACTAGGAAGAGATGTACCTGTGTGAGCGTGAGCAGGAGCAATAGCTTCAGGAAGACATGAAACAGGGATAACTGAGGCATGGAGAACATAGATCTGTGATTCACTGACACAGACAGTTGTTGTAATAATGCTTTTAGGAGGTAGATACAGAGTGAAATAAAGGCAATCTGAAACACAAAATGAGGGAATCCTTATTAAGAGGATTAAACAAAACCGAGAGAGAACAGAAAAAAAAACCACCATGAAAAAGCATCTATATTTTGTAGAGTGATCACAGTTTGTAAAGAGTACTCATAAACCTGAGAACCACTAAATAAACATGTTCTGGGGGCAGTCAAATTGTTAAATTTTGATTATTTTTGTGAGGGAAAAGATCCTATTTTCTCCAATAGATGTTAGCTCACATTACACAAATATAAGCCTGCCGATCAAGATCTTTTTTTTCCTGATGAAACAGAATTTCCCAGAGAACAAAACACCATTTTCTGTCTGGATCTTAATAATGCCTTCAGGATATTTCCCATGCTTATGTAAATTTTTTCTACAGCAGCAACAACAAAATGCAACATAAAACTTCTGGTCTTGCTGTGTCATAAATAATAAGTGCAAATTATATACATACAATTCCATACTACAGCAATTGTTTAGGGCTTTGGGGAAAAAATACTCCCACAAACCCAAAACCAAGAACTAAACAAGAAAACCCTAATAACAAATGTCTTTAACTATCACTTCAGATATAAGCCATCTAAGTCTGAAAATTTCTTCACCACCCAGTGAAAATGCCACAGGCTCCAGGTGAAACCAAGAGCTCCAGTTATGGGTAACAGATTACACTGCAGTCCAAGTTTAGGCAGAGAAGTAATGACCAGCATGAAATAACAAATCATAATGAAAAGTGTATTACTTTCACAGAGGAAAATATCCCAGTATCTGAAAATAAAAATGGTTTAAATGTATGCAATAAATAAACCAACTTTATCCAGCATTCAAAGCACCAGGCTAATGAAATTAAGGGATCATTCACTAACCTCTCAGAGTCCATTCAAAAATTAAGACTTTGGCAGAATTAAATCCCTCTGACACATACACTTAAACATACTTCCTCAGCCCTGTTCCGTTTAGTTCCTTATGACAAGGTCATATGTAAAATGTCTAGATTGCTTGGACTCAGTCAACAATAATTACTTTATTCTTGGCTATCATTCTTTAAATCTTATTCCTAATCTGGCATGTTCTCTTCATGAAATGCGTTATGGCCATCTGTTGAAATGAACTGAAGTATTTTCCAAGGATATATATAATGCAAAAAAAACCAGATACAGTGTTAAGATCATAAAAATCTGTAAAAAAGAGAAAGGAACACGAATGTGTGCATTAACTGGTGTGACATTGGGTCCGATTCAGGTGGGAAGAGGACATTCAGAAGTGACAGGAGAGAATGGTAACAGGGAATCAGTGAGGTACACAGCCAGGGCTACAGGTCTTTCATGGCAGAGTTCGTGTATTGCAAGGAGTGGAAAACAAAGTGTTGCTGCTTTTTCTTCTAATGCCCACTTTTATACCAAGGACAAGCCTCCATCAAAGCAGACTGTGAATTATTCTTTACTTTTTCTATATCTCATTGCTCATTCTTCTCTCTGGAAAAGGAAACAATTCTGGGTTCATGTGCTGTATGCTTTTTTGAAAATATTGTGTGTTTTATGGGATTTAAAGTTATTTTATGACTCATCATGTTGAATGTGCAAAACTATTTTTCAGCTACAACTCTCCTTCCCACGTTTTTTCGAACAAGCTGACTTACCTTGTAGATGCACTTATCAAAAACATTATGCTTTCCTGACAGATCCTCAGCAAGACAGCAAATTCATAAAGAAACCAGTATAAGGCAGTCATATATTTTCATACTTGAAATTTATGCTCAACTAAGCGACTAACAGCGTTAAATTTCTTCCAAATAGTTGGACATATTTAGCTGCTTCTTTTGTTTGAAAATAATTCACTGAAAGATCCAAAGCTTTGCAGATTTACTTGTCAATAAACATTAATCTGCAAATGGTTCATGGAAGCATCGTGCAGCCAATGGGCGGCTCACAATCTGTTTATTGCTCCTATTGCCTGGTAGCTGTTATCACTGCAACTGCTTTCTCATACAATGACTCCTAAAGAGCTTCAAAAGGCCACCAAACAGTTTAATTCAAATATCCGTGCAAAGCCACATACCATGTTTGCTTCCTGCTAACACCCTTCTGAACACAGATCCACTCAGCAAATATTGATGGAGACAGGAGAGCTGTTTTCGAAGCATTTGCCTAAGGCCAAAAATTTCAGAAGTGACTAATTATTTTGGGTTCTACATCTTCAGTGCTTCCCAGACAGGCACCTGCAAGAGATCTGCGTATAGAGTGGTGGGAATCCAGTAATTCTGGATCAGACCCTCAAGAATGTCTCCAGGAGAACAGAAAAGAATTCAGGTGTTCAACATCCTTAAGCTTTTTTGAAAATTCTAGTTTACTGTAGGGTTTTCCATGTTGTATGGGGTTGTTTGGTTTGTTGGGGTTTTTTTCCCCTGGAACTCAAATGCTTTTTTCATAGACATCTTCTCTTGGTTTAAAAGATTTCCATAAGATTTTGGGGTATTATCTTTCAGCTGTAATTAAATTCAGATAACATGTATCTGATTTTTTTTTTTCCTTGGGGACAGAAAATTTATGGTAAAAAGAAAAAGGAAAAGAGGAGAAAGGAGAGTGTACATATTAAATGACAGGGCAAACTCTCAAATTGCAATAGTTATAAGATTTACATTTTTCAAGGTCGTGTGTCAAATACAGATGAAATAATGAACCTTTGCTAGTCTGTGGTATCCCATGTCAGGCAACTTAGGCATCAGCACCAATACAAAGTCTTTGATGAACTACACTTCTGTGCCCTGCTGCTCTAACCTGGAAGTTAAAAAGGCAGCAATTAAGTTTTCTAAAAAAGGAGAAGGAAAAACAGGAAAAAATGGGGCCAGAAGCTAGCAGTATTCTTAATTGTGGAACAGTTATTTAATACCAAAGCAAAAGAACTAAATATGTGCAGACAGAAGGTAAATGGCAGTGAACAGGGATGTTAATGAAAAGGTTGGATAGGCTGAAGCTATGAGACTCACATTTGACCCATGAGACATTCCAAGAAAACAAGGTGGGAGTGCAGGGAGAAACATTAGAGGTGAAGGAGCTCTTATTTACAATCCTATGATATGGTGCAATGCAAAAAAAATACATCAAAGCTATTTTTTCAAAAGACACAAGACTACATGAAGAAAAACTCCCAAGATTGATTTATTTTATTCTAAACTATGTCACTGCAGTGGAATCATAGAGTTCCTTCCAGAAAGGCAACTTACATACTTATATACTGCAAAGGAGGGTGTATATTATAATCCAATTTAGGATATGTTATATTGTATCACTGGAGAAAAATTTTCAATTCATACAGCTCAAAATGTCTTAATGGGTTTAAAACACATGCCTCTTTTCCTTTTCTCCCTTCTCAGCACAGCATAAAACAAAGCTATGGGTAATATTTCTCCTCCATGTGCCTTCCTGGGAAGTATATGTCACTGAAAATTAAATGGTGATTTCAGAGTTGTATATGTTACAGTCATATTTTCAAAACAGTCATTTCAGGAAATGATTAAAATTTTCAGCCATTTTACAAAATGGCTGTTTCATTCAGTTAGTCTGTGAAATAAGAAGAGAAAGTTTCACACCTTTAATGAAGTTTGGGAAACAAGTAGGGAGGCAGCACGTGAAATGCCTGATACCTTATGACATGAATTAACTTAAAAAGACAACATATAAGGTTTTTATAATTTATTTACTTCTAAAGCCATATGGACATCTACATTTACTTCTGAGATCTTCCAGTCTCACATACCAGAACTGAACTTGTCTTCATAACTAAGGTAACAGTAACATCAGTACTTTCTCCATTTTGCTTTTCAGTGTTTTCCTCCCTCTGAGGACCATGCTTTACTGAGAGCCCTGCCTGCAAAGCCAGCACTGCCCAGGCTCCTTCGTGCTGACCAGAACAGCCGACGAGGGCAGAGGGCAGCACCTGGGGCAGAATTGTGCAGGAAGTGGTTGGCAAGGTGCCTTAAAAGTGAAGGACCATTTAGCTCACAAGTATTGGTGCTTGGAGAATTTGGTGGGTCTGGATGAATCCTTTCTGAGAGAGGCTGAGCTACAGGAATTGATCTAACCTTTAGTTTAGTAGTGCTTCCCGTCTGATTGTCCAGCACAGTATCAGGCATGGGGAGCAGTGTGTCTGCTGGGGGTGTGGATGCACCAGTCATCAGAAAGAGCACTGAACTCTGATTGCAGACGCTGCTGACCGTGGAGGTGGCTGATGATCCCTGATAGTAGAAAGACAGAATTATGCCCACGTTTGGGATTGGTACCTAACCAAGCTGCATACAGTGTGATGTTTATTCCAGATTGATGGGTGGTGCTTCTGAGAACTGGGCAAAGTGAGTCCCCACAGTCCAGTTCCATGAATTATTGTCTGACATCCATGCTAAGAGCATTTGCTTATCATCCCCTTTGAGACACCCCTGAATTTGTGGATATCTTGCTTTTCCATACACCAAGCCAAGTGGAGGCCACAGAGGCTTCATTTCCTGGATGACTTCAGCAGCAATTTCAGTTTTTTTATCACTTTGTAACCCAAAGAAGTAGGGTTACCAAAACCCAACCAAGAGTTGCCAAGTAGGAGAAAATATTGAAAAAGTGAAAGGCCGTTTCTGGTTCCTTTTGAGGTAAGGGCTCAGAGAACATAAAATCTAAGAAAGTGGTCTTGGTACACCATTACATCTTTAAAATTGCCTTGAGGTGAGGCTTGCAGACCAATAAAGTCAGCCTGGCCTCTGATGAGTATTCATTGATCTAATGGTCAGTTTTATAGCATGGCCATTAGTCAAGGATTTTAACACCCAAACCAGAAAAATCTTAAGAGCGCAGCAGTTTGTCTTTCCATGTTTGCATATTCAGATGATAAATGCTTTATAAGAAGGACAGGTAACAATTCTTGTGTTTCTGGCAATATCATATCTGTCTTCAATATTCACACAGTTTGTGGGAAATGCTCCTTTAGTCCAGTGTTTTTTGATTAGCTGCTTCTTGTCAACAGCCACAGAATTTCATGACACCTATGAGCAGTGGAGGAAATATAAAAGAACTAACCAGCAATTCCTTAACCAAAGAAGAGACAAAATATGATGAGAGCGAAAGAAAAAAATTAAAAAGAAAATAAAAGAGAGAGAAAGAAAACCCAAAACTGTTTTTACAAACTTACTTTACAAGCAATTAGTGTTCAAGTCTTGAACTGAGTTTGGGATCTTGGCTTGCCTTTTTGATCTCAGCAATATCTGTACCATAGTTTTCCTTTAATATCAAGCACTTTGGACACTTCTCATACTTTTGGTAAAGTTCTTCTCTGAAGCTACTTTCAAAACCCAGTCATCTCCAGCAGTCAGTGCAGAAAAAAGCAAAGGATCCTTATCCAATAACACCCCTTTTCACAATATGCCTGTTACTGGGTGACACAAACAGTCAAACAGTCTGGCGGAATACGCAGCACGTCAGTCACTTCGTAGAACGCATGAAACTTTTAGTCATTTTACCAAATGAGTGACTGAAGGAGTCATTTGCAAAATGACTGAAAATTTCAGTCATTTCAGGAAATGACTGGTTTCATGATACTTCTAACATAGCATGTGCAGAAGGGAAGGTTTAGGCTGGAAGTGGTAAGCACATTGTGTTCTTCAAACCCCCTCTTGTGGCTGTGGAGAACAGCGCCATAAAGTACCGCATTTCACTCTGATCTTTTGTTTAAAGACTGCAGTGATTGTTGAGGCAGGAAGGAGATGTGAGAGAACTTCTTTTATCTTAGTGCTAATATTCTTCCTTGAAAATCTCTGTCAAGGGAAGCTTTTAGGATTTTTTTCCTCAATTCTTAAGCAGTAGTACATGCGGTTTGAGCTGGATACCTCTGCAGAGATCCAGGACAAAGCAGTTGCCAAAAAGATTCCATATGGATAAATCCACTGGCTATTTTTTGTGACTATTTAGTTTTAGTATAGCTGTGTCTGTCTTATATGAAAGTAAAACCTTCATTTTTTTTCCTGCAGAGTATTTCAAAGCTGCACAGCCTTCAGGTAGAGCTGAATCAAAATTAATGCATCCAGAGAATATTTTCTTAGCAGATAGTTAGCAGTGAACAAGCTTTCACAAATGCAGGTGAGCAGCTATTCAGATCCAAGCAACTTTGAACAAAAGCTGTCCTTAAGGTCAAACTCCTTGCTTTCCTAAGTAGAAACTAAATAATTGATCTTCTGCTCTGGATGGGACTGAAACAAGGAGTTGACATTTCCCCATTGTGAAGGGAGGGCAGGGTAAGGAGAGAAGTGATTTGAATTAAGCAAGAATTTTAGAGTTTAGAGTAAACCACAAGGTGGTTTAAAAAGAGTGTTGCAGGTGATGGCAGAAATTTATGGTAAATACCATATATCTGCAGTGCTGTCTTCACATTGGCTTTGAGATGTTGCATGCTGATACATTTGCAGAAATAGTACCTTACCTCAACTCCCTGTCAAAAGTCTCTCCCAGACAGAGAATTAAAGCCATCAAATCAGATCCGTACTTGCTTTGGAGCTGCTCAGAAAAGATCAGCTCAGATATCCCCTGTAGGACTTCATCACAAAAACCCTCGGACACCATCAAGGACTGTGATACCTCATTTTGCCAGCATTCTGCTCTTCCCAAATACCACATACTTCCCCTTTCTCCCACTGTTGTTTCAGAGAATTTTTTAAAATAAATTTTTGGTCCAGTTTAAGTAAACTATACTTCATTTACTTCATATACTACTTTATGCTTTAAGTAAATTATACTTCAGCATAACTTCAGTTATGCATTTCTGGTTTTTCTTTTTTCATTTATTTTGATTTTGTATTTACAGTGATATTGAGATTCAGTGGACTTATAACTTCTAAAAACAGCCTGACAGAATCTGGAAGAAGCCAATTTTTTTTGTACATTATAATCTGGCAGACTCAAACATTGATACACAGATCAACTACAAAAGTACTAAAAAAGTGCGAAAGTACTTCATAACAAAACTTAGAGGAAGTGTGTCTAATCTAATGCAAAAATTATTGAACTGCATAATTTAATAAAGGCTTAAAGTAATGTAAAACACCCTGGGCAAATAATAGTTTAAAAATATTACATGGAAAAACATTACTTAATTAACAGAAAGGAAACAATTGGTTGTGCTCTCCTTGGGTTTTTTTCCCATTATGTAGGGTTCTCAAAATAATGACCATTATTAAGTTCAATATACTTCATTTAATGTATTAGGGAAACGGCTCAGCAAGTTTCTCCTACACAGAGAGCTGTAAAAGCTGTAAAAGCTAACCTGAAATTCCTTTTTACATGAAAAATTAGAGAGACTTTTTAGGGAAACATTTTAATATTTCATTCTGGAAATACAACTATATAATTAGCTAGAAAACACTATTTTTCCCTAGCTAAAACTGTCATACTTGAAAAAAGCACAGTATGAATACTGGCTACACATTCTTTTGACAATAGATACTTCAGCAGTGTGGGTTTGTCCATATCTCTGTATATGTAAAGAACTCAAGGTTTGGTTCCTGGCTCTGGCACAGTTTTTGCAAGCGTGTTAGGTCAAGGTGAGGACTTGTAACAGTGACTCTGAATCTGCTTGAGTGTATCTGAGTTTGAATCCAGTGAAATTCCACTGTGCTTCATTTCAGAATGTCCTGATGTGCCTCAGCTCCCTAAAAATATCTTTCTGGAAGGGAACATTTATTAGCTCTTGTGAAGCACCCTTATGCTGTGACAACAGGGAACAGACAGGAGGACAAGGGCAAATCAGGACTGGCCCAAAGCTCCTCAGCAGGCCAGGACAGAATGAATTTTTTCCATTCTTCAACTCATGTCACACTCACAGGTAGCTGCAACACAACTTCTCCACGTAGCACCCTTCCTAAATTACTTAGGGCATCCGCTGGCCTAGGGAAAGATCAGATTTCTGGGAGGGAGCAGCCAGAGCGAGTTTGCCACCTCCCCAGGTACCTGGGGCTCAGCAGCTGCTGTCCTGCTCTGATCCCAGCCCCCTGCAGTCCCTGCTTTTCTCCACGGCTGCAGGAGGTTTTGTCCTCACAGATGGTTGTGTGGCACCTTGAAAGGCTGGCTTACACCTTGCCTTGCTTGGAGTGGTGACATATGTTTTGGGGCTTTATAATGACCAGGCACAAACTTTCCTGGAGCCTGACTATAACCTCACACAGCGTTAAGCATTTCCATCCCAACAGTTTTAATTAAGCCAGCCAGTTCATACTACATGTTTATCACCATTAAACCCAGTATTATTTGCTGAAGTGAATGTAGGCATGCAGAGAAGTCAGGTATTAGTGATTACTATATATACAACTACTTTATTGATATCCAATATTTAATATTCCACAGTGACCAGCACAGATCTAGCTACACTAATGAAAACACTATATTATTCTCAGTTCCTTAGCCAATATTAAGACTTTTTTTTAATTTACCTAATACTGAAGAAAAGCCCTGTCCCTCCCTAATAAATTAATCTAAGTGAGAAACTACTTTCAAAGACCACAATATGTTGCTGATGTATGATGCAAAAAGCAGTATGTTTTCAAATGTCAGACTTGTCGACTTTATTCATGTGCTACTTTTAAAATATGTTTTAAGTATTTTGCACCTGTGCTATGTATTCTGCTATTGTGCACTACCAGTTTGCAGCGTGGATGGTTTCACTGTCAGGCTGAGGAAGTTGGGACTGTTCCACCTGGAGAAGAGAGGGTTGTTTGGAGCCCTCACAGCAGCCTTCCAGTATCTGAAGGGGGCCTACAGGGAAGCCTGACAGGCAATCAGGAGCTGTAGTGACAAGACATGGGGGAATGGCTTCAAAACCAAAGAAAGTAGATTTAGATTAGATGTTAGGAAGAAATTATTTACTGTGGGGCTGGTGAGGCACTGGAACAGGTTGTCCAGAAAAATAGTGGGTGTCCCAAACATGGCAGTGTTCAATGTCAGACTGGAGGGGACTTTGAGCAACTTGGTCTAATGGGAGTGTTCCTGCCCATGGCAGAGGGGCTGGAACGGGATGAACTTTAAGGTCCCTTCCAACCCAAAGCATTTTGCATTTCTGTTGTAGGGTTCAGCTGGGCTGACACCACTGTGATCACGTTTCTGCAACAGAACACGGCAGATTGGCAATTCTTCCTTTTTGCTCACTCCATGAATCAGTTTCTACTAAGTTAGTTAAATTAATAACATTTCTCAAAGATGGATAAGAGGTGGACTTCTAAACCTCCAGACCTTTCAGCTCTGTGTTTCTGACATTAGTTTGCTAGGTAAGGGATCAGATCCTCCCCCATGCTCTTGTTTTCCAGCCTTACTATTATGGGGACTGGATTTCAGGAAGGCAGATTTTTAGAGAGCACTTCATTTGGGTTGGTCTCGCAGAAGACTTTTCCTGTGAATGCTACCACTGACTTCCACACAAGTAACTTTTAGTGAAGATTGAGTACATTTGAAACTCCTCCTTCAATTCAGTGTTTTTCAAATGGTATCTGTGACTAGAAGAAGCCAAGCTGTGGGTTCAGGATCTATAACAACTGTTCACTTGATCAATGACTCTAACATTGGTAGTAACTAGATAATAGACAAGAAAAACTGCAGTGTGGAACAGACTACAGGAAGTAAGAAAATGAAGATTTGGTGTGTTTAAATACAAATGTGAAGGTGAAAAAAAACATTTTAAAGTAAGTTGTCAATTCACAAAAGATACAATACTTGATTTTCTTAACCTTTCCATAGCAAGTAAGGATAGCCAGCCGAGAGACTTTTATCAGAATTTAGTGAACAGAGATTTCCCAATTCTAGGTCTTCTTAAAAGCACATCAAACTGATAGTATTTGCCTATCACATCCATTCAGCAAGTGAGATCACCTTGGCTTTTTTTTTCTATTACAGCTCACAAAAGCATTCAGTCCAGTCATCATATCTATTTCTTCTCTTTTAAGTTTTGCTTCTGTCATTTCCACAGCTTTATGTTGTGACACTTAAAGACCCACACTTCCTCAGAAAATAATTCTTCATGGTACAAAATGCTTCTTGAAGATCGGTTTTCTTTCAAGCTCTGATGTTACTCCCAGTTGTACCACCCTTCTGTCCTGCCTGCTGCACCTTCAGTAATGGACAACACAGAGAGAATTTGCAAAACATTAGGAAACTAATCACCAGGAACTGGACTTTTCTGACCATAAGGAAAATTCTGAAGAGCTATTCTCTTGGCAAGAAGCAAATAGAGCAGCTAAACAGAGAAGCTGAACAGTTAAAGATGTCTTAAAGGGATCTATTTTTTAAAAATTAATATATTTAAAATACACATTAAATTGAATGAGAATCACTTTGCTCTCACTATTAATAATTATTAAGGAATTTAATGCTTTCGAGTGTGAAAACAATCTAGTCTCAAGTAACAAGTGATCTCTGCTGCAGAATAAAGACTGGAGACTTTACAATGTTCTCAGTCTTCTTTCCTGGCAAAGATCATGTATTACCAGATGGGGATCAATTAAAGGAACATGGAAAAGCTGACAATTGACTTCTTGGCTAAATTTAAAATGTAAAAAGAAGCTGCTTCAGATGATGCCAAAATGACCAAGTTTTTATTGGGAAGTGGAAAATGATTGAAAAAGGTGAAAAACTTTTCAAATTTTTTTACTTCTCTCTGGGTTTTATTATCAAGAAAATTCAACAAGTTTATCACAAACTTACAAATAGTTTCATCTGACCTGCACTTACATTTATAGCCAAGAAATCACTCAAGCAAAAGACATTCATAGCCTCTGGGAACAGCACACACCTTTTTTTTCCATGCAGCTTTCCTGAACACTAGTAAGCCATTAACTGTATTTGCTGCTTCCTGCATTCAATTACCAAACATGAAGTGTTTGCCAGACCAGATTTTTCACATGAAAGTGTTCAACATACAGATATTTTTTTTGCAATTTTTGTCCTATTCTAACAGTTCTGTTTTCATCTGAACAAGGGGTGGGTTCCATGATCAAGGATGAGAAATGCTGTTTCTACACTTTTGCTAAATGCAAAAACCTTGAAGGACTCAAGATCTGTATCCAAATTACAGCACTCAGACTGATTCTCAAGAGGGCTGAAGTACAGTTTCTTTCTGTATTTCTAATTTAAAAACAATACACATATTGTCTAATTGTACTCTTGGTTTTTTCAGAGCTACTGTTTCAACAGCAGAAGCACTCCAGCAATGACAGATACTTTAAAAAACAATAGGACAGGTACTTTAATTAATTAATGCACTGTTAGAAGCAATTTTGGATGCAGAATCTATGGGGGAAGTTTATGAATATTTTGGCTGAACGGTTCTTCTGTTTTTCAACAATTCTGTAAATATTTTAGTACTGTAGCAAAAATGATGCATCCCTGATGAAAAGTTAAGAGACAAGAGAAGGGAAAAAAAACCTGTTTTCAACCTTTCAACCAAAGTATTCCCACCCCAAAATAGGAGATGTAGCCCGGGGCCAGGCAACTTCAACCTTGTTAACCGAGCCATGAGCATCCTCTTAGGAATGACTAGAATTCATTGCAGGCTCACCAGAGCCCTGTAATGGATTCAGTATTAGGCTTCAAATGCAAAGGCTGAACTTCATGGGCCAGCAAAAGGCATGGGCTGTAAAACAGGCAAGAACAAAAGCTCTGTGTGCAAACTCCATCCCCTACCTTTAGAAACTGTTTTCTGCTGATTTTTATTTTCTGCAAGAAAAAACATCTCTTTCAGGATACATTACCTTCCTAATTCTACTCAAATTAGAGAATTATCCTGGGAGCAGGGAAAACATATGACAAGGTTGAAAATATAGCTGTGAAATAGTGGTTACATTACTGGTTTTGCACTTTGGTTTAGTGGTGGTGGTTTTTTGTAGGCTTTTTGTGTTGTTGCTGTTGTTGCTGATTTAATTATTTATTTTTTTTTTTAATATTTCCATTCCCTTTACCCCCCTCTTCAAAAACAAAGGGCTCAATTTTTCAGTCCCTTATTTGCTGAAATCCAGGGAGGCAGATTTCTGTGTACCTTTTTTAAGATACCTTGAGATTTCTGGAAGGAAACAGAGAATTCTCTATTAGCCTATAGTGTGTCAATGGTAAAAAGCCTTATGGTAGCTCTCCTGTTTTCATTTTCATTCTGCTCTTGCTGGAAGGGATGATCTGCTTTGTCTCCGTTGAGTAGGTAGGGAGCTTGGAAGTTCCTACATTACTTCTTGTCCTGCAGGATCCTGATGTACCCTCTGAAATGTTGAAGTGTCCTGCTGAGAGGATTGCAAAACCCTTCCCCAAATCCCATTTTTCACCTGGTGTGACACAGTACTAAATCATCCTATTTAGATAAATCTCTTCTCGGAGACCATTCAAGGACTGCCCTGCCCTCAGTCTGGCGCTATCTGAACCACTTGCCTCTTCTTGCCTTAAACAATAGTAAGACAAACAGGGAGTTTCCTTCAGGGGGCAAGGTACTTAAAATGAATGCTGTAAATATGGGACTCCTAAATCCCTCCTCCTTTTTTTATAAACACACACACACACCCTTCCCCCATATTTAAAAGCATGGGGAGACTGTCGGCCAGCTCTCTCTCAAGGTTATTTGGAAGGTCTTCACTTTCCCTGGTGTCAGCAACCAGACATGAATCAGAGCATGCAGTGAAGGAAGAGCTGCCTGTTGGCTAAAGCATGCCAGAATACTCCTTTCAGACTCACCCAAAGCACTGTCACAACATCTAATATTAAATCCCAGTGATAAGCAATAGTTGAAATTAAACAACGTGGGTGTCAAAATCATCTGGATCCATACAAAGGCAAAACCAGTGCACTTTGAGAAACACTGAGACAGCAATACCGGGGGAAATAAGTGTGTAAGCTCTCTAACCTCTTATTTTTTCCCCCATTCCCCCCTTACTGTCTCTCTTGTCCATCCCCAAAGGAAGTTAAAGATGTTTGTATAATGTGGATGATAGAGATGACTTATCTGCATAATGAAGCTGAAAACAGCCTGCTTGTGTTGAAGCTCCTCCTCTGCATGTTACATGCCAGCAGAGATTTGCTGCGAAACAGGAGAGCTGCAATGCAGCATTTTCCTCTGGAACTTTGCAGCTGTATTATAGTTCCAAGCACACCACAAAAAGACTTTTGTTTACAGTATTTAAATTCAATTTAAATGGCAGCTGTTAAAAGTAGGCAGATGAATCACTACACATCCACTAACATTTTAGTGCTCACCCACTCTAAGGCTTTTATTCTTAACTGAATTACTTCATTTTCTCTTACAATTAATTTTCCTATTGTTTTATCATACTACCTGCCTAATAAGTGGTCCTTAATACTTGGCCATTAGCAGTCCTTAATACTCATCAAAAAATAAGATATCTGGGTAAGAAAATAGTCATAAACAAGCTCAAAATACACAAAACCACTAAGTAGGGCTAATATGGGCTGTAGGCTCAAAAGGTGGAGAAGCTTCAAGGAAAACTTGACATGGAAATCATCTCTTTCCTCCAGCACAGCAGTGGCAGTTCCCAGTAATGTTCACCATTCTGCTTCCCAAACTGTACAATGTCACCAGAAGGTCAGTCAGGATGGCAGGATCCAGAAGTCAAAGCTACAAGCACTCGGTGACTGATCCCAGGCAGTGAAGTAACTGCTGCTCCTCCTTCAAGCCCATATTGCTTTACCATTACCCAGCTTAGCAAGGCAGGATGTTACAAGGTCATTTCCAATATGCATCCCAAGCCCCAAAGCATTGTTTCAACTTACTCATGAATCTGAACTCCAAATACCCTAGAAAAAGTTAAAGTCTTGGTCCAAATTCTCCCCTCTTAGCCCCTACACAGAAGTATTATTTTAATCCACCAATATTTCCTTTATATGTTCAAAATATTCTATAGTTGCAAGTGAGAAGAATAACGGTGCTCTTAGACTACCGCTCCACAGAAATAGTCACCAAACCAATCAGCATAATTATCAGACTCTGGTGAAGAAATATCCTGGATGAACAATATATCAGTGACAATGATAAAATTCAGCCGATGGAAAAACTCTGACAGAGCTCTAGGGGGAAACTATTCCAGTACCCTCCCGCGTTTGACACAATATGAAAATATCTCATATAGAAGAATTATATTTACACAAGGTTAGCAATAAGAAATCTCAAATTGGATTTCTGCTCTAGTTTTTTGTTGTTTTTTTTTTTTTTAAACCAAACTTCCTACATGCTGGATTTAACCACTGATTTCAATAAAGCTGGGATTTAACTCTCATTGACTGCAATGCAGCCATTTCTCCCTAAGCTTGAAAAATACTTAGCTTCCCACACGTGCAGGCAAACAGAACAAAGGAGCAGAAACTACATATCCACGTGTCTCCTATAACATCTTCTATCAATCGTATCTTACAGAATGACGGCTGCAAGCGTGCTTTGCACCAAGCATTCACTCTATGTTTGAAGCTATAGCACACATTAAAGCACTTGCAAACAGCTATGACTGTCACAAATGATAGAAGTATCTCTCCCCTTCATCTTTCTCCTTGTATTTCACTAGAGAAGGCAGTTTTATGATGGGTCCTTATTTGAATTATCATACTCTGATTTTCTGCATCTTCTGCTGTGATTGACTGGAGATCGATCAGTTGTTGATAAGTGCTGTGAATGTTAAAATACATCAGGCCAGAAAGAGGGACAGATTTCTCTACTAGCTGTGTACATACAGCCCAAAATAGCAGACCTCTCTCCCCTGAAGAGCTTACACCTTGCTGTATTGCAAATATCAAACAGCAATGAGTTATTTATTGCCCAGTCTCTCACTCCCGAACATGACAAACTCTAATGCTTTGCCTGAACTGACCTCTGATGGAACAAAATTAATCTCTCCATTTTCACAAAGACTGTACAGATGTCCAAAATATGGGATCTTCCTAGATATTTTATTCTTTTGCTGAGTAGAGTGCTGAACTGGATAATCCTAAAATCACTGACTGTTGAGAGGGTTTAGCAGGGGAAGGATCACTATATATGTTCCTATACACTTCCCTAAGTATCTGCCCTCACTGACTGCTAGAGACTAGAATATTAGGCTAGAAAGACCTGTAGCCCAACCTCTGTCTTGTGATTATAATAACAGTTTATATTCACAGCACAGGTTTCATTCCAGAATTTGCATCTAATTTATGCTGCTCCATGCTGAGAAGAGAAGATTACTGGAAGTTGCCCTCTTCCTTCACAGACCTTCCCACCCTCCCACCAGCAACACAGGGTGGCCTGCTGGTGAGGTCACATGTGGATCCCTCTGCCAGCAGCAGTCCTGCCACAGTAAGCAAAGGTCACTTCTTTGCAAGGTGCAAAGCCGTGTTTGCTGCAGCAACAGCAGCATGCATCCTACAGCTTCTCACTGTGCCGTGGTTCTTCTTACCCTACAGCAACAGAGCTCACATGAGCCCTAAAAACTTCCTTCAGCCCCACAAACTACATCACAATTAGGGTCAGGAGAGACATCAAATTTAAGATGTATGGAAAAACACTGTGAACTTCAGTGTAACCGCTTGGACCTAGCTGAACTAATATAGCCACTGCTCAAATGCCAAGCAACTTTGATTCTCACAAGACTGCTCCTTAATTGAAACTATTCAACAAATGTTTTCTGTAACTGTAATTCAGCCAATTGATTGTTTATAATCTTTGTCTGTGACTGCTGCATTCAGTGCAGAGAGATTTCTCTTGCTTTATTCATTTGCATTTAAGCATCAGCCTTTCAAACAAGAGCATATAGTTTATCAGAATGTTAACAAGAAAATGTTAGAGGAACAAATCCATACTTCCCAATTACCTGGAAAACATATCCTCAAAATTACCTGTGACTACTGATTTCATCAAACAGCTATTTAAACCCAACCTTGACCCTTGGCAACCACAGAGTTATTCAGGGCATAGTAGCTGGGAAACCTTGAGATAGCCATAATGCCAGCAATGAGCTATCATTAATGAAAAATAAAAATTCCCATACAAAAAAAATCCTTACTTCTCACTGCTTTGGAACTATTCAATAAGTACTGGCTAGGTACAAGGCTCAACACATGCATTAGTGAACTCTGACCTCACTGGATAGTACATAAGTGCTGGGCTTTTATTACAGAGGCCTTTCCTAGTCAGTACTGATAGAGTAGGAGCCAGTGGCAACAAACCATTAGAGAAACTTTTTTTTCATCTGTCTAACAAACCTTGAACCTGCAAAGTACTCAGGCTAATGAAGAATGCTAGAAAAGCAAGGACATGTGCAGTGAGAGTGCTGGACAATTTAATTAGAAGAGTCACAAGATCAAAAACAACCCCTCAAACTAAAAAATTATTTCATACTCAAATGTTACTTCCTCTTTATTCCTTTATGTTGTTGCAATTAAGCTGCATATAACTATTTCATTTCCTTAAATGGGACAGTATTTCATAGAAAATGGATATCCTCTTGGATCTCTGAACTCCTCTCTGAGATGTAACAGTTATTAAAACACTATTAAATTACCCTGTAGCAGTAATTAATCAGCCTCAGATCTAAGCTGTAAATGGCAATAAGGGAAGATTCCACCACCACTGAATATTAGTCCCTACTTTTAAAATCTGCATTGCTGATTGGATTTGGGTTTTGGCTGGCTTGTCACTACTGCTAATCTGAGCAACTAGAATTTGATCAAGAAGAAGAAGTATGGAGGGTACGAGGGGAGAACATCATGTCCTGATTAAGCAAGAAACAAATTAAAAAGTCTTTATTCTATTTGCAAAAAGTTCTGCCAGTGAAAACATATAAAATCAGAATTTAATCAAGTCTATACAACCTAACATACAGGCATGAGGTCTAGCTGTATAATTTAAGGAAGTGGCTTTCTCTCATTAAGTGGTCAACTACCTGGAAAAAGGCTGACATTATCATTAGAAGAGAGAGAGATGCCTGTTTTTCTGAAATGTACATAAATAACAATAACTAAACTCAGGCAAATATTGCATAATAGACAGACAACGGTAGATGGGACTGGATGATTTGACAGGACAATGATATTCCTCTGACAACTTGATTTCTTTGTTTCCCTGTGAATTTCTAATGCTTAGTTAAACCAAAGAAGACACCACTTTAAAAGCCTTGTGACTGCCTTAAAATGGTATGTTTCATTAATCTGTGTTAAGGCACAGATGTGCCAGACCTTTCATTCTTCACTCAGAAGGAATAAGGATATTCTAAACTCAGGGCTGCTCCATCACTTAGCCAGGATCAGTCAGCTCTACAGAGAAGTGCAGGCCAAATAATAATAAAAATTCATGCTTCTAACCCTTCAACAGTCACAAATTTCAGGATGTAAAAATAACTCACTTGAGATGCATTAAATGCTCATTAAAATTAATGAGAATTATGTGATTCTTACAAAAAGTGCAGCATTGTCTAGTGAAGGAACTGTTTAGTCTCACAAGTGAACTGAGAGTGTTAAGAAGTCTGGTGGTACCAGATAAAATACATGACAAAGCTGTATAGAAAAATTCACATGGCCACCTGGAAAAAAGAAAATCACATTTCTGTCAGCTCTATTTTATCAAAGATTTTGACACTCTTTCCACATATACTGTGGGTAGTTTTCACCCCATGCCTTTTGATTTCTTTTTTGTTTGTTTTTTTTTTTTTGTGATTTTTTTTTCCCTCCTTCCATGTAATACAATCTCTCCTCTGTGTTTCATGACTCAATTTTACCTCTTTGCCCTTGAAAGTCTGTATTCATTACCAGACAAAATAATGACCAGGAGTAAAAAAAGTATCATGCTTGGATGTAGATATTGATAACTTTGATTCTGCTGCCATTTTAAATAGTATTTAACCCCTCCCAGATCTAAAATCTGGTAAAGAATAGTGCCAATAAATGAATTTTTCAAGAGAAAAAATCTAAGCTCAAAAGTTCCAGGACTGTGGGAAGTATTTAGGAGACAGAGAGTTGAATTAATATTAATAATGTTGACTATAACACAAGACTTTTAGAAATTGTCTGCATAATTCATTTAAACTCCTGGTTTAGCAAAAGTGAACATGTTAACAATTAGCGCAAAAGATGTAAAAGAACAATAATTAATATGGAAAATAAAATGTGGCAATAGAAAAAAATACATTTTCCATAGAAAGGACTGAAAGGTGTTAGCATTGCAGTGACACAGCCTGTATGTTTTACCTAAGGCCAGTCTGCAGTAATTGCAAAATCTCAGGCCAGACTGCAGCCAGATTAATCCTCTCTCTGCTTTGAATCACTGAAGTGTCACTAGAGATTTGTGTCCTAAAATGGTGCCTTGGGACAGTCCCACCACACAGCTAGTGTCAAGTTACCTGATAGCACAGAAAGAAAGGACTGTCAATAATCAGATCCCTGGAAGAGAAGTAGTAGCCTTGAATTGATCAAGCACAAAAGAGCTTCAGTAACAGCCATTCAAAACATTAGAAAGCCTGAGGAAAATGAACAGACAAAAAACCAACAAAAAAATAACAGCAGCAAGTAAGGTTTGTACAAAGCCAAATGGAAAATTACTAGATTCAGCAGTTGTTTTAAAAGGATGTTAGATTTTATATCAAATTTCAAAAGCTGTCTTATCACTCCTGTCCTGATAATAGTATAACAAAAAAGATATTTAAAAAATCCAAATGTGAATAAAATATTTTTTTTCTATTGCAATCCATGAGGGAAGAAAGACTGATATACACTGCTTAGTTTCATTCTTCCTGACATTTCAGTTCCCACTCTCTAGTATTGAGTTATCTTAACCAAATGCAAAAAGTCAGCTACTTTAAAATGCTAAAGTAGAATATTCTATCTAAATTCTGTGTAGGAAAACAGGTCACAGAATGCAGTCCCAGACTACTAAATCTGCTTAATGCAGACACATTCCTTTTCCACTTTGAATCAATACCATGATTTTCAGGAGCTATGCAATGTTCTGCTGCTAAATAAAAGTCCTTGTATCAGTAATGCTGAGATCCAATTGTTTCAAGAAAGTCATGAAATATATAAAAGCTACAACTTTGCAGGACCAGGGCCAAACTGCCTATATGGATATAAAACATTAAATCACATTATATAAATAATGAAGAGCGATTCATGCAACAAAAAATGCTGAAAGAAAGGATCTAATTCCTGCAGTTTTACTATAGATATTCCTCTCTTCCCAGAAGAATGCAAATGACAGTTCCTTTTTAACTTGACAGCTTCCCTTAAAATACCTCTTTTTTTTTTTGTTTTAGATTCTAAGGATGAAGGAGAGAAAGAATTGTTTTATGCTTCATTTTGATTTTTTAATATTTCTTACTTGATAATTCATTTTTAAATGATGAGTTTGTAGCACTGGGAATGAAATCTAACCCATCACAGGGGCATTATTTTTTCTTTTCCAGAATTATGTATGGGTTTAAAAACCAATGTTTTAAAATACATATTGTTTAAATGTATTTAAAATGCATGTTATTACCACACAGTAATAAAAAATTCTCCTATTTACCACAGAACCTATATTATAGGCTCATTTATAACACTTATAGCCACACAGGGGTGCAAAATCCACCATAATTAACAGTTACATGGCCAAGAAATTATAACCATGGCTTTGGAATTGGGGTTGACCAAAGTCAGCAGAGCAACACCTGAACAGGAAATAGAAAAGGCTGCAGGGCAAGGAAGAGGGAAATGTTGGGAGCTCTTCTGCAGCCCTGAGATGCTCCCTTGTGTGAGTTTTGGATGTCCAGCCCAGAGCTCCTGCAGGCACTGGGTAGAAGAGGCTCTGCCATGGGAACATGCCTTGAGAAACCACCCCAGATATGTGAGCAGAACCCAAGGCCCCAGGCTGATAATTCAGACTGCCTCTTGCCTGTTCCCAAGTGGAGACCACATTCACCTGTTGTTTTCACTGCTTTGGCTTCCATGGCTGTACAGGGGCCTGCTGTCAATAAAAAGAGTGAAGTAAAAAAAAACAAGCTAGACCAGTGAATAGTTTGGAAAAAGCCTCCAATAAGCCATGAAGAAACTTGTACATGCGCCTTTTCTTTTAACAATATGCCTCATCACCTTCTTGACACACAGCTATGGCAATCCTGAATTTAGTAATAAATGGATTATTGGGAAAAATCCCAACAATTCTGCATGTTTTTCCTTGAGGCATCCAAAATCTCAATTTCAGTATACAGCAATGGGGATGCTCTTAAAGAAGCAGGTTATGATACTTCAGCTGCATGAACACAGCACATGCAATCCAGTGGGTCATGCAGCCATTATTCTTAAAAGGCTGTAAACAGTCCAGCCACTTAGAGAAATTAAGTGACATAGCCTGGCTCCTTTTCAAGCACTAAATATGAGGAGCCTATGGTCTTGTATTTTGTATCTGTCCTGTTAAATAATGGAGAAGGTCAGCCACATTGGACTAGGTTCAGTAAAGAAATTAATGTTTGCCTTTATGGTGCCAATAGAAAGAGAAATACAGAAATATCTCCTCCGGTTCTAACATCTTATTATGACCACAAAAAAAAATAATAATAAAAAAAAAAAGAAAGACAATAAACATATACTAAGTGTTTTTATGACACACAGACTTTATTTCTGACTTCATCAGGCCTTTAATATGCAGTGGTCACTCCGTTGGTAAAATTGCTTACCTGGTGACTACTACTATTCTATGAACAAGTTAGCAGTACTATGTAAATACAGACTTTGCCAATTATTTCCCAGTTACTGATTGAGAATGTATATCTTCCACCATGTGGCCCACGTGAGGTAACTTACCCTCAGTGGAAGAGGCACTAAAGAATTCACAGACAGGTATTAACCACAGGGGAGCTGACCTTCAGGGAGACCATGCAGCTTGCTTTCTGACAGTGATTTGAAAACTGAGTATCAGAGAGAAAGTACCTCTCTGCAGCATTTCCTGGCCAAATTATTAAATTAAGAAAAGGCAGTAATCATACAGGATATGTATTCCTCTTCCTCTTTTCTCCAAATTTCTTACCGTAGAAATTAAGCACAAGACCTGTGCCACAGTAGAAGATAAATGTGAAGGCAAGAAATGCACAGTTTAAATACATATTAATACAGTCTACCAGTACTGAGTAGTAGTTTGATTTCTGAGTGATGCCTACAGGGATGCTTCTAGTGACCATCTCAGTACTACTGCAGCACGCTTAGCATTTTGCAAAATCAGAAATAAAAAGAATTGCTCTCATCCCAGTTTTTCCTTCCAGTCTCTGAGGGGATCAAATGCAGACAAGGATAGGAGAGAGAAAATGCACAAGCCAAACATTTACTAAATACTTGCAAAAATGAAAGCTGAACTTATTTAACATCAACAGCCCAAAATTTTTGTCTGCTGAGAAAAACCTCTATCTAGATAGGTGTTATGGTTTCACTCCAGACAGCAACCAAGCCACACAAAGCCACTCACTCCTACAGCCAGCAGGATCAGAGAACAAATTTGAAGTGTAAAAGCTGGAAAATTCATGGGCTGAGATAAAGACAATTTAATAGGAAAGCCAAAACTGTGCATACAAGCAAAGTAAAACATGAGATTAATTCAGTGCTGCCCATGGGCAGGCAGGTATTCAGCCAACTCCAGGACAGCAAGGCTCCATAACATTTAACAGTGACTTGGAAAGACAAATATCATTGCTCCAAACGTCCCTCCTTCCTCCTTCCCCCACTTCCTCAATATACTGAACATGATGCCATGTGGTCTGGAATATCCCTTTGGTCACTTGGGGTCACCTGTCCCAGCTGTGCCTTCTCCCAGCCTCCCAGGCATCCCCAGTCCCCTCACCAGCGTGGCAGCACAAAAAGCAGAAAAGGCCTTGACCTTCCTCAGCAATAACAAAAACATCTCTGTATTATCAGCCTTATGTTCAGCACAAATCCAAAACAGAGCCTATTACCACCAGCTTCTTAATTGAAGACAATTAATTCTACCCAGGCTGAACCCAGCACAACAGGAATGGACTGAAGGCAGGATACTGACTTTTAGTATGATCATTCCTAAAAATAGCAATTGGCACTATCTTTCCCTGTTCTGAAGGGAAGATACTTATATCTCACCCAGGTGAGACACCTATTCTTACAGGCATCTAAAACCCCAAATTAGGAGCCCTCTGTCAGAAAAGCAGCAATGTAGAAGAGAAGGGAGAACCTGGGCTGTGATATGACGTGCAGCATGTAGATTCTCTTTAATTATCTTTCTACAAATTAGTACCTCTGTCTCTCATAACTCCTCAACATTACCACATTCACTGGACTCTAATTTAAGGTGTGTGGCTGCTGTTCTGTATGTCATTTCTTCTAAGATAAGAAAAAAGGCTGTAGAAAGGAGTTGTATCAGACTGTGGTAAAAAAAAAAAAAAAAAAAAAAAAAGTCTTTCTTATACTATTTCCTGGGAGGAGTGGTATTATTAGTGAGAATAATGATGGTAATCATTGTAGAAGATATGTGTACCTTTATTTATTTCACCTGAAGTCTGCTATGGTTTTCTCAAACCTGTCAACATAACATTCAAAGAGTCCTTTCAATTACTGAATTATTTTCTATTAAATTAGAAGCAGTGTACTTTTCAAAGAAATCATCTATTATTTATATATAAAAGGCAAAGAAACATCTAACCCACAATGTCTTTACAAATCTTACAGCTGAACTGTTAGGCTGTAAACAGAGATATATTAATGGGCTTATTCTACAACAAAGCGCTTAAAGATAGCACAGCAACAACAATGATAGATGCTAAACTGTTTTAATAAAAAACACAAATCCAAACCATTCATGAAAAAATGTTAGACACATAGGGGAAATTCCCCTACTTGTAAGCATCACCAAAACGCCTGGTGCGGGACTCAAGCATGGTTCACTGCCTCACTAACCCAAATTCCTAGTTTCAGGATGAGAAGCGCTGATATTTATTGACCCCTGCTATAATATACTAGATATATAATAGGCAACAATCAATATTTGCCTCACAGTGAGGGGAGAGGAACTTCAGGCCTGTTTTATAGGAAGAAAAGAAAGTAGAAACCTATAAATCTTATCAGCACCTAAGACCCAATGTGAAAGGTTTTTTGCCACTGCTATTAGCCTAAATTTAGGCCCATTCTAATATATACTGCTCAATAAAAACCCAAGGTTAAGGGCATTTATTGAAACTGTTAATTTTCATTAACAAGAAGAAGCTGAGCCAATTCCTTGGAGTCTGACCAAATAAGATGACTCTAAGATGGTTCCTGGAAAAACCCTGGATATAGCAGTACATTGTGAGAGGGAAGACCTGCCCCTAAAACTCTCATTTCCCTCTCTCTTCTTCTTTTAAGCAGCAAATAAAAAACTTACAAAGGAAAGCCTGGAAGAGGCCTCCAGATTTCATCTGGTTCATCCCTTAGCCTGATACTCCTGTACTGCTTTAGACAGATGGCTTTCCAATATCTTACAGGCTTTTTACAAGAAGTTCTTACAGATTTTCAAGAAAGCTGCTGCCCAGGCTTTGCTATTCTTACTAGTTTTCCTTGAGTCCTAATTGAACCATCCCTCATAGTAATTTAAAATCATTAATTTTTGCTTTACCCATAGAGGTAAAGCCAATTGGAACACTAACCCTGCTCAAGCAGCTTTCCTACTACTACTAATAGTAGTAGTCCTACTACTAGTAACAGTAGTAGTAGGAGTAGAAGCAGTGTTGTTGTTGTTGTTGTTGTTGTTGTTGTTGTTGTTGTTGTTGTTGACACAATGACCAAAACTAACAACAGACTGTTCATCTTGCAAGATCACATTAGCAGACAAGATTTATACATCCCAGTGCATTTGCATTCTTCTGCCAAAGCAGCTTGACCCATGCGATTTGTATCCACTATAACCTGTGGATCCTTTTCTATAGATTAACTTGTTTTTCCCCTTGTATTTATGCAGCTGATTATACATGCCTAAAAGTAGAATTTGTAGAATTGAATTGTATCTTACTTTTTTGCTTAGCTCGTTTCTAATTCTAATTCTCTCCTCCAAGGTCTTCCCACCTTGATGTCATCTGCAGATTTAATAAACAGAGTTTTCATTCCATTAGCCATATAACAAATTAAAGCTTTCAGCAAGTTAAAATTCAAGACAGAAACAAAACAAGCCCCCAAAGCAATGCAAAACACGTTGTACCTTGAAAACAAACTACTGTCAGCACAATTTTTCAGTGTTTACACCTACAATATAGAAGTTTTGTCCAGAATGTGAATCTGCAGCTTAATTTTAAACATCATTCAAGTCAACATCAGAAGCTTGAATTCTGAAAGTTAGAATATCTATGGTTCTCTCTCTCCCCAGAATATGTCACTTTAATACACATTTGATGCACATTGTTTCCAACAACTCTTCATGATGATTCCATTGCATCTCATTAATATCTTGCAAATAGCTATATTATCGTTTTTGTTTGTTTGCTTGCTTGTTTATTTTACCAGATATTGAAATTACATTCATTTCTATTCCATGAGCTCCTTCTTTGTGCCTTTTGAAAACAGAAATCTTATTTGTCCTTTTCCAGATTTCGAAAACCCCAAGTACGATTCATGAGATTTCAAAAGTAACCTTTCACTTTTTGGAATTTGCTTCATCTTCCTTTCTAAGAAGCTTTGGATAAATGTTAGATATTTTTGAATTGAATGAATCAGTCCTCTGAATACTCTCTAACCTGTACTTTCTTTAAGTCTGCAAAATATTTATGGTTTATCATTCTTTTTTTGTTAACTGTATTAATAACCTGAGTAATGTCTTTTTTGGTGAGAACTAAAATGAGGAACTCCAGAATTTCAGACTTCATCACATTTGATAACTTTCTCTCAGTTTTGAACAGTGACAATTTTTTCCTTGACTGTCTTCTTAATAATAACATAATCTCCTGTTATTCTTTACAGTCGATGTGATATGCATCTTGATTTATTGATATTGTCCTTTTGCCCTTTTCCTTACAGGCAAATTTTATTGTTTTATACTTATGTTTAGCAACTTGATCTGTTTTCTGAATCTGCACAAGTACTTTTTCTGCTCAAGGTCATCAAAGTATTCAGGAGTTGGCCATACTTGCTGTTTTACTCTCTAGCCTCCCTCTGCTTTCAATTGTAGCCTCAGAGTAACTTCTTTAAAGGTCTGCTGTCTCTCTTGAGAAACATTTTCCTGAGCCCTATTTTCTATGAAGTCTTATCAGTCAGTTTTGTGAGTTGACTCTGCTCTCCTTGCCTTACCTCTGTAAGTTGCTTCAGGTTGTTTGTACAGGAGTGCATCATAAATCACCAAGAAATATAGACTTGAAATTTTGTCTTTGTTATAGTGTGTTACCAGTGATAAATGTGGCACCTTTTACTCTTTTCAATGTTTTCTGGTTTTATGTTTGGTGGGGGATTTGGTGGGTTTTGGTTAGTTGTTTTGTTTTTTTATTTTATTTTACTTTTTATGCTAGATAAAAAAACAAATAGAAACGGTTATAAGAAACAGCAGGATAAGGGATCATTTTAGTAGGCAGAAATGAGCACCCTCACTCTCTCTTTTTCTTTGCCCACCTTCACAGTTAGGATATATTTTGGAAGGTCGAGGAATAGATATTGAGAGGCATAAAAGCAAGCTTTAAACCTATCAAGGCAACAATATCACATTAGCAGTCGCAGCTAGAAATGGACTCATGCACTCAAATATATCCCCCCAGCCAGCTCTGCAGCACCGGCAGCTCTCAGGTCGTCTGCAGCAGCAGTCCCTTTCACAGTGCCATCCACACAGCTACACGACCGAGCAAGCAAACACCTCCGACCCACTCTGGCTTTTGGTACAGGCACATGGAAATCCACCCCAGGAATTCTGCAGCATCTCAAGGTCAGTCTCCGTGGCAAGGGCAAGAGATTTCCGCAGCAAACGTTCGTCAGTCCTGCGGCTGTAGTAACGCGGTGCCATCTGCAGCCCCACACCCCCCGAATCCCCTGTCAGCTGCTGCCGAGTTGGAGGAGCCAGGGCTTTTCGTAATTCCACGGTCACACGCGCGCTGCCCGATTTATTTAACTCTTTCTCTGCTCTTTGCTATTGAAACAGTAAAAAAACAACCTAAATGCACGGTGCTCCATCTGAAACGCAAAGAGAGCTGAGCAGCAGAGGTGAGCTCTCACCAGCCCAGAAAGGGCTGAGCCCCGGCAGGATGGGTTGGGGAGCTCTGGCAGGATGGATTGAGGAGCACCGGGAGGATGGGTTGGGGAGCACCGGGAGGATGGGCTGCGGAGCCCTGGCAGGATGGGCTGGGGAGCTCTGGCAGGATGGGTTGGGGATCTCTGGAGGGATGAATTGAGGAGCTCTGGCAGGATGGATTGAGGAGCTCTGGCAGGATGGGCTGGGGAGCTCTGGCAGGATGGGCTGGGGAGCTCTGGCAGGATGGGCTGGGGAGCACCGGCAGGATGGGTTGAGGAGCACCGGCAGGATGGGCTGGGAGGGAGCCCTGGCAGGATGGGCTGGGGAGCAGGAGGGGAGCTGTGCCATATGCTCCCTGCACACACCGAGTACCGATTGACTTGGGACAGGCTGCTGGGTCCCAGGGCCTGCTGGAGCCAGCAGCTGACACCAGTGTGTGAATCGCTACCCAGACAATCCCATGCTGCCAGGCTCCACTGGCATACCACAACTGAGGGAGAGAAAAGAATACCAGCCCAGCCAGCCTGTCCACTCTCTTCCCGATTCCTGGCATTTCAAAGACATTTTGTTCTGCTTGAACCTCCTCACTCATGTCTCTAAGCCCTCAAGCAGGCACGGGCTATCTCACCTTTATTTCTAGTGTGACGTGCCATCCTGGAGCCAGGAGCTGGGAAGTTTGCTCACTTCTTTGCAGACCCTGCAGAGCACAAGAAGCAGCACGTAGGTTTTGCATAGTTTTAACCCAGAGGATATCCACTCCAGGCTCAAAAAGGTGACAGCTATCCCACCGTTTGCCACAAGCTGATCGTGTGAAAATTAGAGGTGGAGATAGAAGGCATTCAAAATCATAGTCAAGCTCAAGTTCCCTTAAGATTTGGATGGATACAGAGAGGGATATAGAAGAGGGGTGGGAAGTTTGTCACACGGACAGTTATGAGTCACAAAGAAATGTCTCACAGCTGGCTTGAGCCAGCAAAAGGCCCAAATCTTCCCATCCTCAGTATATTAACCAAAGACAGAGAGTCTGTCCACCTAGGTGGGAGAAATTGATGGCATCATTCACTGTTAACTGCAAATTCAGTGCTTTTGCACTTGCATCAGCCTGGCAACATTCAAAAATCTCTGAACTGACCTCAACACAAGCATGGAAGTGCAGAAGTATAAGCAAGGGGGAGTAGGAAGCCTTGTTGCTTCACAGTTGCTTCTGCCTTCGAAGCATTGCCTTAGAATTTGCTGGGGCTTTAAATGTGGGCAGATAATTCTAGTTTCATTTCATGGCCAGTTCATTCCAGCTCAGCCACTAAATACATAAATTTTAACAGCGTTATCCCATCCTCCAGCACAAGCACCTTTGACTTACAAGCCACTTGGTTTGTCACTGCTGTACAGAAAGAAAACAAGGAAATTTCTTTTAATAAGAAATATCACAAATTGGATGCCATTCAGGACAAAATTTTCAAAAAATTCAGCTCTGATATAAGACCTGAGCTAAATGAACACATTTTCATACATCCAAGATTTTCTTCAGTTACTGAATATTGTTTTGGTTTTTTTTTCTTTGAAACGTGATGACAGTTCCTGAAATAGCATTTATTGGTAGTAAATTCTCCTAAATTATCATACCAGCTATTGCAACTGATCAATTTAATTTTGAATGATATGTTAAAGTGATTATAGAAGGACCAGGCTCCTGAATATAATTGAATTTCAATAGAACTGTGGCACTTAGTTCCTTTCAATATGTAGAAGATTCCAGACTTTAAGACTAATTATTAAAGCTGCTTAAAAAAAAAAAAAAGAACTACAAAAAAATTCCAAACTACCCTGCTTTTCCCTTAAGAAAATATCTCAAATTTACATCATTCTCCATCACCAAAAAAATGACATTCCAAAATGAAAATCATAAGAAACAAGGGAAAGTTTTTATTGAACATGATTCATGAAACATTTGTTTAGCAGAACACATGGGCCACCAATTTTCACATTTTTGATTAAAAATTCTCACCCATTAATGAAAAATTAACAGATACCTGATCTAAATGAATTTTAAGGTAAGATTAAATATTTAATAATTATCATAACATACCATTAGAGGGTTGTAGATGTTTCAGAGCTTTCTTTTTCTATCACATGAGCTGAGGCAGATTAATGTGGGGTTTTTGGCACTTAAGAAAATTGAAAATAATTAATCTGTAATGGCATTGATGGAAAAAGTGTTCAAAATGTCAATAAAAGTGCTGCTTTAACAGTATTTCAAATAGTCTACTTACGCAACTTAAGAGACACATTATCTGCCAGACTACACACTTTTCCATTAAAACCTATGAAAATCTGCAGGTGTTTAATTACCTGCTCTCCCATTGTTCCTTGGCTGCAGCAGGAGTAGTTTGAACACTGTGTAAAAATTAATGTACAATTTAACAGTTATTCAGGTTAAAACTTTCCCTAGTTTCTATTTTGTATGAAGAGTCTCAGACAAATAAACTGCAAGTTGTTTTTCTTGAGAAAGAGTTGTTTAAATATTTTCATTAATTTCAAAACATTTTGGACTTACAGAAAGAGTTAAGTTATCACTATTACTATTATCAACATAAGACCATAAAATAGCTGGGGAAATACTAGAAGGAAAATTACATCTCATGAGAACAGTTTAAATGCATGCTCCTTTTTCCCCAAAGAAGGAGGCTGTTCAGCAAATTTCTTGTTCAGGAGCTCATTTGAGTTTTCACAGAATCAAAGCATGGCTGATATTGGAAGAGATTTCTGGGTGCATTTGGTCTCACTCCTGTGCTTGAGCAGGGTCACACTGCTCAGGCTTCTGTCCAGGTGACTTCTGAATATTCCTATAAGTGAAGAACCCACAAACCCTCTTGACAGCCTGTGTCAGGGTTTCATCACTCTCACAATGAAAAATTATTTCCTGATGCTCAGAAGGAACCTCCTACATTTCAGTTTGGGCCCATTGCCTCTGGTCCTGGCACTGTGCAGCAGAAAAATAGCCTGGCTCCATCTTCTTTGCACCTTCACCTCAGATGAGATCCCCCTGAGCCTTGTCTTCTCCAGGCTGAGCAGCCATCACTCTCTCAGCCTTTCCTCATTTGAGAAATTCTCCACTCTCTTCACCATCCTTGTGGTTCTTTGTTAATTCTCTCTGGTATGTTCATGTCTCTCTTGCACTGGGGGAGCCGAAATGTGGGCCTGGCCTTCCAGATCACCAGCAGTGAGGAGAGGGCAGGATCATCTCCCCTGCTCTGCTGGCATTGCTTGGCCTAGAGCAGCCCAGGATATCATTATATCATTCATTTTCTTTGCAGCAAGGGTGCATTCCTGACTCACATTCAGTCTGGTGCCCACCAAGACCACGCCAAGCTGCTTTCCAGCTAGGTGGCCTCCAGCATGTCCCAAATGCATGAGGTTCTTCTTGCCAACATGCAGGAGTTTGTAGCTATGCTTGTTGAACTTCACGAGGCTCCTGTTGGCCCATTTCTCCAGCCTGTCAACGTCCCTCTGGATGTCACCATGAGGCCTAGCAGCCAGTTTGGTGTCATCAGCAAATTTGCTGAGGGTGTGCTCTGCCCCACTGTCCAAAAGAAAATATTAAACAGGACTGGACCCAGTATATACCAGTATATATATATCTATATACCCAGTCTACCTGGGCATTGCCTCTAGTCACTGGTCTCTAAGCAGACTGCTGATCACACCCCTCTGGGCCCAGATGTTCAGACAGTTTTCAATCCACCTCACCATCCACTCATCCAGGCCATGCAACAACAGCCTGTCTATGAGGACCTTATAGGAGATGGTGTCAAAGGCCTCACTGAGGTCCAGGCAGACAATATGCACTGCCGACCCTTCATCAGACTACTTGCTTCATCACAGTTTATCAAATTGATCGAGTCAAAAGTCAGCCATACTGAGTACTCTTGATGATTTTCTGATGCTTAATGTGCCTGGAAATGGTTTCCAGTATTAGCTTCTCCATCACCTTCCCAGGGACCAAGGTGAGGTTTTGTCTGTAGTTGCCTGATCTTCCTTCTTGGCCACCTTGCAGTGCTTCTGTGTCTTTTCTGTTAGTTTGATCAATGTCAGAAGGACTCACAGTTTGATGTTTTTGGCCAAGAACATCTAGTATCTTTTGTCTGAACAACATACAAAGAAGGTCAAGAAATCTGGGATTTCTTTTGGCATTTTTCAAGGTTCCAACCAACTTTTTTTGGCAGACTTATTTTTCTGTTTCATGCTTCATCCTTTCTAGGCTGGCCCACAAAAGGCATCCAGTATCTAGTTCATGAATCCTGAATCAAATATACACTTATAGTCAATGACCATTGTCGTGGTTTTAAACCAGTAACTAACAAAAAAAAAATTGCTTATTTCTTGCCGTGAGATATGGATTAGAACAAGAGCAAAACAGGCACAAAAACTTAAAAGGAATAAAGAAAGTTTATTAACAAACTACAATAAGAACACCAGAATAAACTTCCAGAAAAACCTTTTCATTTCTTACTGCCCACCATTCTTTTGTTCACATGACAACAGAGACAAAAACTTTAGAACTTTGATGGTTTAAACAGTCCCAATTCCCTCTACAGTCTTTTCACCAGTCTTCGTAGAGAAACAGAAGTTTCTTTCTGTTAATTTATGGAGTTTCTCACAAGAAAACTATTTTTGTTATAGTTTTCCTTTTCCCTGATATTAGCTGCCCAGAGCTGCGGTTATTAGAGCCCACTCCTCCCATCCCACATCACTCTGAGGTGTGTTATGGGTCATGAGTTTAGGGATGGCATTTTTAAGGATGAGTTATTCAAAAGCAAAAGTCTTCTTCATCTGTTTCTGTGAGCTTCACCAGAAAACAGTTTTTCTCATTGCCCCCCCCCCCCCCCCAAGGGTTCTAAGTTTCGCTTTACTGTTTCCAGCACTTCACTATTTATCACAATCACTCTACTTTTTACTCAAATTTTACACTTTGAACACTCTATTCCTCCCCATACTTCGTCATGAATTAAAGGAGTTCTTTTCAGGACTTCATTGTCCATCTCCATAGTTTTAACAGAAAAATATTTCATCTTAATTAAAGCATCTTCTTAATTCTCTACCTTTTCTGAAGGTTTTTTTCTTTCTTGTCACTGGCAGTTTATAAAGTCTCTTTTCATGTTGATCACACTCCTTTTCTCTCTCTGGATAAAAAGATTAATCTGCAAGTCTCATCTGGGTAATGAAAGAGTTAAAATCCTGCCCAGGCTTTTGTAGATGGTTCTGTGGCCTCCGCCGATGCAGGAGCCTGGAGCCGTCTGCGATAGAAAGTTCCTCATGACTGCTCTGGAGAGTGTAGTCGCCGCCCCAGCCCGCTGCAGGTCCAGAGCCTCTCTCCTTCTTCACTCGGCAGTTTCTGGTAAATTCCATCACGGCAAAACCTACAGCGGAGCCAGGGGCCGGCCTGGCCCGGCTTGGCTCGGGGCAAGCCCCGCAGGCCCCATCTCCCGGCCGGGAGACACGGCAGGCCCAGCCCGGCCCCCGCCCGGCCGCATGGCCTGGGCAGAGAGCGAGAGGCCGGAGCTCTGTTACCTTTCACAGCCAGGAAACAAAGAGCACCTAAGTGCCCTGACTTTACATCTTAAGGTAGGGTTCACAAGTTGATCTCCCTTTTCAATGGTTAAAATTGCTGTCAATTCCCAGTAATGACCAATAATTGGTCAGGAGAAGACTCCTTTCAGTCCCCAGCAACTTTAACTTCCTTAAAGGTAAAGAAACCCCATGACAACTATGAAGGGCATTCCACTACATTTTCATTAACTCTGCCCACTGCATGGTCTTTAGTACCGTGCTTCACCCACAATCAATAATCCAGGACCCACTTCTGGGACCAGTCATCTGCTGTCTTTCCTTACAGAATGTGCCTCTTTTCTATTTCTAACACACTGTAGGGTGACAAAGCAGGAAAAAAAACAAGCCATATATTGTGGAACTGCTCAGTCATGGTAAGTAGCATTCATTCTGCAGGTTTATGTGTTAAATCCAGAGCATCACTCTCCAAGCCAACAGGGGTTGAGGCATCCTCCATCCTTACCATAGAAGCTATCCTACACTACAAAAGAAAAATTAATTAGCAGTGGAACAAAGGAAAGAGGGAGCGTGGATAACAATATGGAATAGTTTCCAGGATGCACCTGGACCACTTCAAGGATAGTAGTTTTAAGCCTCACTCACTGGTCCCTTTTCAACATTTTTTTATCTAACCAGGGCACTCCAGGATTTTTCAGTCTCTCTTAGGATTACCACAAGCTATCTACTTGCCTCTGAAGTGAACTGGTGGGATGCCTGTCTAAAGGGACACAGCTCATTTCTGTCAGCCCAGGCCCTTGATGCAATGCTGAAGAACCATGTTATGTTGCACCTGCCATGATACTACAACACTGGTTCCACAGCATCTTGTAAGCCCAGTTCCAAAGTTTATATTCTTCCTGAACGTTTCAAGATAGAGGCTGTGACACCACTGCATCTGCATTGCAGACAGACAGGCAGGTCCCTGGGCAATCCGTATTTTTTGCAATCCTTCATGAAAACAGCTCATTGTTTTCAAAGGTATGCTGAAATATATTTTACAATATTGTTGCCTCTTTAGATAAAAAGGCACAATTAGACCTTTCACTTGGCAGATGTCCCTTATGTGGGAATTACTGCCCAGCTCTCAAGATGGCCATCAGAGGTAGATCATGCTCAAATCTGTTGCAAAAATGTGAGGTGGATGAGATCAAGTGCTTTGTTATCCATGTAGGCTGTCTGATCAAAGTACTATTTTCCCTGCATAGAGAGCACAATATGTCCTATCAACACCATTACAGTTAGTGATGCTAAGTTTAGTTTCATGCAAGTTATTTATAGCTTTCCACATAACCATTTAAAAAATGTAGAAGTCCTACTTTCCTTGTTTCAAGGCAAATTTCAGCTTTCTCTATGCTGCAAACTAAGCAAAGAAAAAAACCTGGAAGCTGTGTGGTCCTATTAGCAGGGTATTGCACCACAACTAGGAAGCTCTAAAAAAAAAAACTCCAGAAGACAATCCAGATATTCCCCAGTTTAGGTGACAACAAGATTTTTACTAAAGTTCTTGGCCTAGAAGTAGCAGTCTTTGCTGTTCAGGACTGAATGCTACTCTGAATCCTGAAAAGTGCTAGTGCCTGGCTTCCCCACTGTATGTTTGATAGCACGTGGATACTGCATGAGGCAGTAGTAAATGTCTCACAAAGGGAATTTCCTCCCTCTTTATACCTGCTGCTGTTAACCACCAACCCTGACCAGCTGAAAAGACATCATTTCATGGGAGATTATGAGATTTTGCTGATTTTGCTGAAGCAAATTGCCTTATGTAATTTTGATATTTTTGCAAAGCTAAAAATACCAAAATAGGGAGTGGAAGGGAAATGATGAGGTAATCATGTTGAGAACTTTAAATATATAGAATAGAAATAAGAGAGCAATACTTGTATTTAGTAGCTGGAAGAACCTTTTGGAGCATGAGAAAGAGACAAAGACTTAAATTCAATTCTTTTCTTTTCCTATTATGCAGGACTGCAGCATCAACAACCAGCAATTGAGAGAAGAGATACATCATTAAACTTATTTATAGCATTAACTACTTTGCATTCATCCACACAAGTGAAACTGTAAAAAGAAGAAAAAATTATAAAGGGAGCGTGTGGTTCTTTCATTAGCTTGTCTGTAATGTTGGATTGGTCCATAAATTAATGTGTAAAAGAGGATGGGAAAAAAAAATAATTCAAAGCTTTGCCATTGTAATTATAGCTCTTTAAATATCAAAAGACACAAAGAAAGATTCCTTTTGAAAAGAGTACCGATTCTCTTGGCAAGCCACTATTAAATACTTGCATAAATCTACAGTCTGTATCCTGTAAGTTGAGGTGACATTGCTATCATGGCTTACAGGTCTCTTCACATGACTATTGGTGCACTCCAGTATTATTTATATATATGTATATGTATGTATATGTATTACCAGGACACCTTGGTGAGGTAAGATGCCTTCTGTCTGTCATGAGTGAATGGCTACTTAGTAGCAACTGAGATATCTAGCAAGTGAAATGGCCTTGATGAAAGGTTACCTAATTGATTTGGGCTGTTCCAAATACAAACTCTGGAAGTCTCTTTGGTCCAACTCAGACACTCAGACACAGTTTCATTACAGATTTACCAGTGGCTCTTCCATAGCATGCCCCATGTGCAAATACCATGTCACAGCAGCAAGAAATGTGTCTGCATCCCTCTGACTTCCAGTTCACGCACTATTTGAGCACAGAGAGCCATCAAAGCTAAAAAAATATAGTAGTAAAACATCTTCTAATGTGCAGAGCAGAGTGGATTGATGGGCACTGCAATTTCTAAATTAAGTGCCACAAAGCTCAGTTCTTACCCACAATTTATTCCCTCACAGGCCACCTTTCCTCACAGTCTCCCAGTGAGGATTTTGAAGGGTGCCAGAGAGAGCAGATCTCATTCTTGACACCTGCCAGCTTAAATCAATGTCTCCATTAGTCTTTTACATATCACAGATTGCAAGTTTCCTCAGGGCCAGTCCCATACCAGAGCAGTAGCTCCAGATATCTTCTAAAAGGGCCAAATCCCACACTGCATGGGGTCTAATCATGTACTAATTCTAAAATAAATCAGAAGCAGGCTTTTTTTGAAGTTGAACCACTGCTCCCACAAGGTTGAGATCAGTACCTTGGTGAGCAGCTGCAGCCCCTATGGGTTTTTCAAGGGGCTGGTTGTTTCTTCAGGCTACCCAGAAGTTGCCCTGTCGATGCTCAATAGTCATAGCTAGAACCCACATGGAGTGCAGCATCATTAAGCCTTGGTTATGGCACAGCCTCTCTTCTAAATTTACACTTTCAAACAAAATCCAAGACACAGCTCATCAAATGCACAAAGGAATGAGACAGTTCTTTGGAGAAACACAGCAACTCTTCCCCAGATGCTAGAAACATAAGCCAATGCCCAGAAATGGGCACTTGCAGAACATTTTTTATGAAGCCAGGGAACCTGGGTGCTCTCCTCTTCTTGGCCCTCAAGCACACAGTCAGAGGCACTATCCTTTCTTACTTCCAGGTATCAACTGTACTTTAAAGGATAATCCAGCTGAAAAGAAGCAGGGTGACTTTGTTGGTCCCCTAATGGGAATGAACTGGACTACAAGAGGGGAATACGAGAATGGACCACCTCAGACTTCATAACTGGGACACGGCAGAAATGTAAAGCCCAGAGGTACTGCGGGGCACACCACAGAGCTTCTTCCCGTAGCTCCCATACTGAGGCACTGTGAGTGAAGCAGCTGATTCCTAAGTGCAATAAATTTACAAAGCCAGATATATGATTTGGGCAGTATCTCTGCTGGTGCTTCATGTTTGAAGGAAACTGGATTTAAGATTCAGCAGGAAGAAAAGCAGCTGCTATCACAGATGCCCTTACCATCCAAAATACACAGTACTTTTTCCACAGGCTTGCCTGACTGCAAAGAAAAAAATGTTCAAGAGCAGACCCTTGAGGTACAGTGTACTGCTTTCTAAGAGTGACTTGACACCATTTAGCACAACCTATACGCATTCTTCTTCATGAGCTAACAAGCCAATTAATTATGAAATGCAACAGGTTTTGGCCTAAAGCCAAATTACAGTGGTGTCATTAGTCTTTGCTCTGTAGCAAAATCAAGAGTCCTGCCTGGATTACATTCTTTGAACTCTTCAGTTCAAGGATACTGTGCTGCAGAACTCTAAGTAGGTGCTGACACTTAAACACACACTTTATAACAACAAGCACTATAATAGCAATAATCATCCACATTTGTAAAGGATTTTTCACTTTTAAATGTTCAGAATCTCCTGGTAAAACCTATGACCTCAAACAAACACTTTCCCATGCATCTATCCACCTGAAGATGAAGAAATACTCGCTGTATTAATACATAAAGTTTATCCTGGAGGAGCTGATCCACCAGCAACACTCCTACCCTATCTACAGCTTGTCCCTGTTCTCAGTACTGCCCTTATTTCTGACTGCCTACACCTTGGGTTGCAGAATATCCCTACAGACTGCTTACAAATTTAATTTCAAGGAACACTCCTTTTTTATAAAACAGATGAAGGATGTATATTTGAAATATATTTTGTTTCAATGAAGATACTTTAAATTAGAATAATACACTAAAAAGCAGAACTGCTGGATCTACAATATACATTTTAAAACTATACACTCACAGAAAAAAAAAAAAAATGATAAGCTCTAAAGCAATAATTTTAAGCAAGATGGTGATCCCCTAAAGATTTTGCCCAATTAGGCTGCACCTCTACCGCAACACTTTAAGGTCTTCCTCCTGAGGTATCTTCACTTTCCACCTCATTTCATCACCCAACACTGCTGTGCTACCGCCCCTGGAGTCACTCTCTGAATTGCTGAGCAGGCTGGAGAAGCTGCCATGAGCCTCCCAACCCATCAATGCAGCATGCATGGCTCAGTGATGCGAGCAGGGAGCTGCAGCCAGCCAAAAAACGCTCTGTTCAGAAATTGTGAAGGCTCGGTCTGAATCCCATTCAGCGTTATTTATTATAAAGCGTCATGTTTAAGCTAGCAGGATCAATGGCTCATCTCATCAGATTCCTGTATAATGTGAGACAAGGAGAAGTCACCCTGTGACTTCTGTGTTGCTGTTTCTGATAAAACATTCTACAAACACATTAAGGAAAACAATAGAAAACACCTGAGATGTCTATCTATGTTAAAGTTTTATTACTTCTGGGATCCCAAAAGGCTTAGGAAACATCACTGAACATTGTTTCATACATACTCATGAAAGGGTAACGTAATAAAACCAGGTCAAACAACACTGAATATTAAATTTAATATAAAGTATGCAAAAGAATGAAATACAGGAGGTGTTGAAGAATTATTAAAAAATAAGGAACTGTACTTGTGAATGGGGGGGGAGTTTCTTGGTGAGGATTTTCTGAGGTAGTTTGATGGGTTTTTAACTGGCACACAAAATTATTTTATATCCATAGAAAGATGCAATTAATTTTTTACTTTTTTTTTTCTGACTAAATTTGGAGCAGCTGAGAGGTTGGTTGTTTCTATCTTTAAAAATGGACTTATAATGTTGCCATCTGTTGGCATATGACAGATATAGCATCCCAAAATTCCAGACAGAGTCACAAAAATGCAGAAAATTAAAGGGACAGATGTTAGAAATAGATGCTGTCATTTGGTTCCAGTGTTCACATCTGTTCTCCTCAAAGATTTTTCAGACATATAAATCTATCCACAGAAGCTAGTACCTTGAAATGTTATGGCATTTCTGGTAATCATAAAAATCATTTTCTACTAGAGTTTACTGTGTTCCAAAACATCACTGGATTCATAAAAATCTGGTTTCCATCAAGAGGACACAAAGTACATAGCAACATTACCTGTCTGCTTAAGTTCCCTCTTCACAAACAATGAGCATATCTCACACAGCTATAACATTATTGCAAGAACACAATTTCAAAAGGTAGCTGCAGATACTGTGTGTTTGCACAACACCTAGAAAGGGAACTGGCATCTCTTTCTGACAGTGCCTGTAGACTGCCCTGTCCCTGTGGGATGCCAGAGACCATCATCACCCCTGTGCTGCTGGTGTGAGGGCTCTTCTTGTCACTGAAATGGTTGCCTGCCATGACAAGCAGATTTGCCTTTATTCACAATGTCACCCATTTCTTTTCCCCATGCTTTTGACAGGCTGCTTGCTAACACTTCCAACAGCAACCAAGGTTTTTCCCTCTCCCTACTTCCCTGTCCCAGCCCCTCTAGTCACACAGCACCAGCCCCTTCACTGACTTGGATAGCCTAAGACCTCACTGCTCCTCCCAGGCAGAGATGAAATAACCACAAAACCACTCACACAGGTTATTACTCTTCCCTCTAGTACCCCAATTTATACACCTGTTAGCTGTTTTCCTTTGGATTTGAACTTTGCATATAATTTTCATCCAAGAAGACTGAAAAAGTACAATCCCCCTTGCCCCTATTCTCTTCATGAGAGTGAGGACTAAGCATGCTTGCATATTTGTGAGACACACATACTCTTCCATGGGCAAATTTGTACCTCCTTTTTTATTCATGGACAGGTTTTAATAGGGAATAGAGAAATAATGCTCAAATTCTTACTTCATTTTTGGATACGGTGAGCCCATTTTCACCTTAAGTACAACAAGCCTCCTCTGTAATACACTACGTTAATTCTCTCTCAAAATGGCAGCGTCATCAAAAATTAAAAGGTATAGTACAAAGCAAACAATATTGGAACTACATAAGCATGTTGATTATTCACATGAACAGGTTTTGGTATTTACAGAAAGCATTGACTGATGCAGCTCACTGGCCCTGTGAGCACTATGTTAAATCATTAAGGTGCGAGCAGTCTTTATTTGCATTGCTGTAATACTCTGTATTCCCATCCCAGAACCCCAGTGTGCTCAGTGCTTGCAAACAACAACCAAATCACGATGTGTATTTGAGAATTATTTTTTTCTTTAAGAACTAATTTAATCTTTGACAACTCCTCATTCTTCTACCTATTTTCAATTATTTTGAGGCATAAAATAACCTGCAGGCTACCAAGTGGCAGACAGAATTCCTCCACACGCCTCCTAGATGAAACATCAAAATAAGTAGAAAATCCTAATTACTGCATATTCCAGAAAGGTCAGTGACCTATATAAAATTCACCATACATAAGCAATTACATGCTTGGCTTTAGCTGACAAGTGATAATTGACAATAAACTTTCTGCTCCCTCTTGCTCCTCAGGTAAATGAATAAAAATGCAAAGAAAAAATCTTTTTCCAAAAAAGATTCTGAATTTAAGACCAAAGCAATTTTTATATCAGCAGCTACTTAGCACTGCCTACCTAAACATGATACAAGTTTAAAAAAAAGAAGTAACCATAGATTCTTAAGTTTCAGAGGCCAGGAAGCAGTAGGACCAGTGATTCAATATCCCCTCCATGGGTTGCCCTTTGCTTAGGTCTTGTGGCCACATAGCAGGGCCATGATTTGTATTGGCACAAGAAGTTAACCCAGGGAATAACAAAGTACAACAAAATTAAATCAAATTAGGGTTGTCATTGCTAATATAGAGTCTCTCAAAAGCTTTTTGTATCATATTTAATTACACTTAAAAGTAAATTACACTTATATACTTACTGCAATTCAGTCAGAAGACAGGTTTAGGCCAGGATTTATTGCAGAGAAATATGTGCTTGCACAGTGTTGATCTACAGTTATCAGTTTCTCCACTGTTTTCATGTTTTCCTCCAGACCAATAATTCTGTGCAAGACATCCCACTTCAGTCAATTGCTTTTATAACTGCTTGACCCTCAAATTCCTTCTCAAATGAGCTGGGTTTTGTTTGGTGCTTTTTTAATTCTAGAATGATGGGGAATAGCTACACAAGTCAATTTTCTGCACTCAAAATCCTAGCTGTGCTAGAGATCTGCATCATCTAAATTTAGTCATCTGACCAAAAAGCCAACACCAAAAGTCTAGAGACTAGTAGTTTTAAACCTCTTTACACAACAAAACTGCAAGAGCCTCTGGGAGTTGTTTTGATGTTCTTACGACCCTGGTCATGACTGGAGACAACCTGCCTCTTTCCTCCACCCACAGGGAAGCCAGCTCCTGACCAGGTGTAGTGAAGCTGAGCTGCTGACTTCAGGAGCTTCTGAGAAACACTTGGTGCACTTATTAAATAAGGTGTTACATAAAAGAGAGTCACCATGATATCAGACTTCAGCTCTTCAGTAAAAAGAAGAGCAGAAGCAACAGCCAAATTTGTGAGGCACCCTATTCTGTCAGTCTTGCATCTCGCCCACTGTCAGGGACACAAGCAGAAAAACAGTCAATTTTCTGAATCCTGAAAAGGCTCAAGCACAAAAAAAGGCAGTGGGATGCCTGACACTTGCAAAATGAAAACAATGCTGGCCTTGGCACTGAACGCATTTTAATCGTTTTTAATTAACATACAAAAATCAGTAAACTTGTAGAGCGCAGGTATATTCAGATTTAGAGAGCAGTTGAGCAGGGGGGTTGAGTGTGAGACCAAAACACACACTTACCTCTGCATCTGTGCATTGGCTCATCAGCAGAGCACACTGTGCAAACCCCTCCAGCCCTGACCTGAGCAGGAGGAGGCTCTGGAGTCAGGACTGCAGATGGAAGAAAGACCCATATCCACTCTTGAAAGCAAGGGGTTAACAGCTCGTTATATCTCCCTCCAATAAAGCCACTGCTGATTAATGCAGCGCGACACTTGCTTAAAAATTGAAAGTTACCAAAACAAGTCGATTTCAAATCCTGCATTGTGATGCAAACAGATATATATTTTTTTTTTTTAAAAGACAAATACACGGATCAGAAAATGTTCACCTGGACATTTGTAAGAGGAAAAAATGCTTGAAGATGCCCAATGCTCCTGTGTCTCTAGGGAAAGGCCATGTAAAAAGTGCTTCTGTTTATTTCATTAGCATCCATTTTCATCAATACTCAAGATGATATCATTTCACACACTAGAAAGCAATTGCCAAAAACACGCTTTCAAAAATGTATCAATTGATCAGAAAGTGCTGATGAGATGAATCAACTTATGCAGACCAAGGAGAAATATGCTCATAATTCCCTCGCAGCTGGAAGAGACTGAGCACACAGCAGCCTGGAAACAGCCGCAGCAAAGCCCTTGGGTTTTTGCTGGTCATGCTTAACACTCCTACACCACTGCCACCTGCCGGCAAACAGAAAGGTACACATTGCATTCTAAGTAAGATAAATAAATCATGGGTGGTATTTTTAACCATGAGGTGCTAAGGCTGGAAGCAATGCTTTCGCAAGATCCAGAGCTGCAGCTGGGTACTTGTTTTCACCTGGAGACACCACAAACTTGGAAAGCACATTGCCTTCCACCAGCATCATCAGCAGCACTCATGGATATTACTTACTGCTCCTTTTTTGAAAGGATTGTCCTTTCCACAAGAAAACACAAGTCTTAAATGTTCCTTCGTTAAAGACAGAGAAAAAACTTCCATTGACTGGTGGGAATCTACAGGTAACATTTAAAAATAACATTTAAAAAGTTGGATAATACTTTTTTGTTGTTTTTGACAGTTTATCTATGCAATCAAAAGAAGAAACAAAAAGAAAAGTACAATGCAAAGTCAATACACCACAACATTTTCTTCCTCTCACTTCCTCTTTCTTCCTTTTCTTATTCAGTTTAGGTTTTCCATGAAATCAGAGAAGTCTTTGGTGAAAGGCACAGCAACACAAGCACACACTCCTGGCACCCTCCTGGCACCTCTTTGAGTGCCAAACTTTTTATTTACACAAAGAGAGCATAGTGTGAGTGCTTTTTCATTTTCCCTGGCCAAAGGGTGGGTCAGCTGATCAATACAGATTGAAACATCAGCAGTGAGTTTTCCTGTGCATTTCTTTGGGATTAACTGATGAGAAGGAAAAACGTTCAGTTCTGAAAACTCAGGTATCAACCCCAAAAGCAGAATATCTTTCACAGTTCTAGAACTGGCTAAAATTTTTCAATTAAAAATCAAGCTTTGTAGATAGAACAAAATGATAATAATAGTAAGAGTAACAAACAATTTACTCCCAATACTGTGATTTTCTTTTAAGAAAGAATGTAGATTTTGTGATTTAATGAGTCTTCAGAATTTTTCAATGGAACAAGATTGTGCCTTAGGAAACAAACAAACAACAAAACAAACAAACAAACAAAAAATACCCAAATCTTTGTTCTGTAATCATTAATTTGTAAACTATAACTCTATAAACCTTAAGCTATAAATTGACACATCTATATTATTCATGCTATGACAAGATCCAGGTTATGGAGCGGGCTCCTTTTAGCAGTACGACAATATAGGAACCTACAAAGTTTCTGAGATAACAGAAGAAGAAATCACAAACGGAGGATTTCATCTATCAGTTGGCCAGGGAATCAGCCTGGCAGCAATACCAGAAGTTCCTCTGAGCTGCCTGTGTGATTCACATCACAGAATGCAGTGAGCTGCCCTCATTCCCTCCCATGGGCAGCAGGCACTACCTAGGGATGACTCCTTCAAACCAGGCAGCAAAAACCAGCTGAACCTCACCTCCTGGTGGGGGTAGCACAAAGACTTGAGCTGCCTGCCTCTGGTCAGTATCAGCCTTTCTGGTCACATCACCTAACAACACTGCAAAAAGGCAGAGAGAAGATAAAGATTTTTGAAGGAGGGCAGAGAGATAAGATGGCACTATGAAAAGAGAGTGATGGTATTTTCAAGAAAATGAAATCAAAAGATAGAAAGAAATTGGCATCTTAGGTTACTTCAGAGGAAGAAGTTGGTACAGTCACACTGGAAGAAGTGGTGGGTAGGCTGGGAAGAAGCTGTGAAATGGAGTTTGTGTACAATGTGCTAAAGAAGTGATAAAGTCTTAGCAATGGCCTAGGGGAAGGAAAAAATCTTGACAAAGTTGGAAACTGTGTCCTTTGAAGAAAGTAAGGCAGCAATTCCAATGCCAAAATAGATGTTATAATACACAACAAAAAAAAAAAAAAAAAAAAAAAAAAAAAAAAAAAAAAAAAAAAAAAAATTGGGAAAAAAGCTACCTGTGCAATTTGCAATTGGATTGGAAATATCACAAAATATCAGAAAAACAGCAGCAAAAACTATTGGCTATAATGTGCAGGAGAGGAGAAGACAATACCCAAAAATACAGTGTCCTTTACAGGTCTGAAGAAAGTAAGAAAGCAGAGTTGCCTTAAAGATAAAAATGTGTTGTGGATCAGTGGATATATAACAGAAAGGAGAGTTTATCCTCTTTTAATATATTACCCGTTTCCTTATATATATATATATATAAATATATATATATATATGAATGCTTTTTTTTTTTTATTTATATAAATGCAAAGATTAAAAATATAGACTTTTGGGGAATTCAGTTAATGGCTGGCTATTCTTGAAGAGATATCACACAGATGGGATGGGGGTGACTGGGGAGAAGAAAGTAATTTGACAACAGAGAGTAAGTTTACAATTACAGAAATAAAACCAGTCTCTGAAAAACTGTCAAAAAAAAAAAAAAAAAAAAAAAAAGAGAGAGAGAAAAGAAGGGACAAAGGAATAAAAGCTGAAACTAGTCTGGATTTCCAAAGGATGTGTAGTCAAAGTCAGTATTATCACTGCTAGGAACTAGAAAGAAATTATCAGGAGTTCATGGGAGTTGTTTGAAGGGAGTACAAGTGAAAGAAGCAGGAAATGGCCTAGCACAGAACTGGAAAATAAAGTGACAGCAGGTAGGTGTTGCAGCGTGCAGCGGCCTCAGGGAGACAAAGAGTTACATTGTCCCACCCCAAACCCCTTGTGAAGGGCGGCCCAGGAGTTCTGATTGGGTTTGAGTCCCTGGGGGGTTCTCCCTTGGTGTGTTTCTAGTGGTCCCTGACCCTGAACTCCACCCTCAAAGGTGTAAACCCTCGATTCTGTCCCTCAAAAACCCCTGCTGTGCCTCTGTTCGGGGCTCTCTGTTCTGGACCTGAGTTTGTTCTCATGCTGAATAAATGGTTTCATGAACGGGAGCCCGTCTCGTTGGTGTTTCATGCTGGTCCCCAGAACCCTGCTGCTTCTCTGGACGAGATCCTGAGGTTGCAGACTGCAACAAATGGTGGAGAATGCGGGCATCCAGTGAAGCACCAGGAGAACAGCAGGACCCGGCTCCATGGACACCTCGTAAGTCCCCGGCTGATGGCTTGAGAGCCGGCGAGACCCCCGCCTTGGAAAGGAGGACTCGAGAGTACCTGGCAGGGAGACTGGGTTGAGAGTGCCTCGGGCATGGGGGAAGAAAAGGGATTACGGAGGTGTGGGAGCCGAGACCAGACGCTGGGACAAGCACCTAACATCACCCAACGAGACGTATTATGGACGATATCAACATTATGGACGATTCTATTAACATTATGGACGATTATGGACGATACCAACATTATGGACAATTATATCAACATTATGGACGATTATGGACGGTATGGCTCTTCCGGTGGACTGTTTCTGTCTTCTGTGAAGTTCCTTTTTTTTTTTTTTTTGGTGTATACCTCCCTGTACCTTCCCCTTTCCTCTGTTCCTAAGGGCAGGACAAAGGGTGAAAAAAGCCAAGGTGGCTCGGGGTTGCTGCCGTCTGCCCACTGTTCCGTGTCCTCCTTCACCCCCTGTCTTTCCATATTCCCCGTTCCCTGTCCGGGAAAGTCAGTCCCGGACCCCCCCCCATCCCAAGATGGCGCCGGCCACGCGGTCTGGGATCCCTTGTTTCCCGCCTCGCTCCTTCTTTTCCGGTCCCAAACCTTCCCTTCCCGAACCTCCCAGTAACTCCTGCTTCACTCCTACCCCTTTGTTCGGTGCTCCACCCCTGGGGGCTGTGCCTTCTCCATCGTGGGCAACACCTCCTCCGGGGAAATCGAAACTGTAACCGAGCTCCGAAAGCCAGCGTTTCACCCAGATCATCTAAAGAGGCGACGCCCACATGGGAGCCGGAGCCGAAGCTGGAGATCGAAGAATTCTGCCCCTCGTAAGAGGAGATCTAAGAGCTGCACCCTTCCTAACAGAGAATCCTAAAGTGGAAGAGACTGAACAAAAAAAAAAAAAAAAAAAAAAAAAAATTATGTTTGCATTAAGTACCATCACCGTTTAATTTGCCCGGCGTAGTCCGAGATTTAAGTGTTTGTTTTCAATTTTGTTTTTTCTGTTTGCTTAATGTGTTTTGTTATTGAGCTATTGGTGTCCCACAAAGCAAAGTGGGTGCTCTGTGGAAGAGGTGAGATTTTAAGGTGTATGTTTGGAAACATTTTAAGCTCCTAATTAAAATTTGAAAAAAAAAAAAAAAAAAAAAAAATAAAAAAGGAGCAGATGTTGCAGCGTGCAGCGGCCTCAGGGAGACAAAGAGTTACATTGTCCCACCCCAAACCCCTTGTGAAGGGCGGCCCAGGAGTTCTGATTGGGTTTGAGTCCCTGGGGGGTTCTCCCTTGGTGTGTTTCTAGTGGTCCCTGACCCTGAACTCCACCCTCAAAGGTGTAAACCCTCGATTCTGTCCCTCAAAAACCCCTGCTGTGCCTCTGTTCGGGGCTCTCTGTTCTGGACCTGAGTTTGTTCTCATGCTGAATAAATGGTTTCATGAACGGGAGCCCGTCTCGTTGGTGTTTCATGCTGGTCCCCAGAACCCTGCTGCTTCCCTGGACAAGATCCTGAGGTTGCAGGCTGCAACAGGTAGGATTTCCAGTGATTTTGGAGAAGTGAAAGTGAAGAGGAAAGGGGAAAACCCAAGTGCTGAAATCAACACTGATAGATCTACAGCCAGAGAGTGAGCAAGGAAAAGAGAGCATGCAGCATGTAGAGTTGGTAGTTGATGCCAAAATGAAATCTGAAGTATTAATTCACATTCAAGTCAGAGGAAAGCATGGCTTTAGTTTCTTGGCCTATGATCTAGGCAACCTCAAGAGATGAAACCTTCTATTTGCCCAGGAGCCCAGCTTCCACGATAAAATATTAAAGCATGTGTGTTATAGAACATAACTAGATAAATGGAGCATCATAGAGAAGTAAACAAGCAATATGGCATTGAGCAGAGATCTTGCAAATGAAGGGGGGAAAATACCAGCGTTTTCTTTCAGTTTGAGTCTGGAATCTATCCTGAATTTGAATTAAGTGTGAAGATCAAAAGTAAGTGTAGTTAATATTTAAAGATATGCTTTGGGGGAAAGCCTTGTTTTTCTGATTATTTGTGACTAACTTTTAATCTTTAATTTTTTTATCACACTTTCTGTTGAATAAAATTTTAAGCAGCATATCTTCTGAAGTTCCCCTGAGCTCCAAGTTGAGTGTGATAAATAACATGCTTTGGAACTCAGAAATTATCTTCCATATTCAAAAGTGAATACTTGAAAATGTTAGATTTTGTTTTTTCTTCCTCTTTTGCACAGTTTCTTTTTCTTCTTATAACTTTGAAGGACTTTTTTTGGGTGTAATGGAGAGTACCATCTCACTTGCTCCCCATATAGGCTCCTAAGCTCTACATCTAATAGAAAAAAAGACTTAAAAGTGCAATAATTGCTAAAAAGGCTTATCTAGATTAAGGATATTATTCTTTAACCCCCTTATCAGCATCAGAACAAGTGTTGATTATTTATTTCTAGCACCTTTATTTCCAAGGCATCAGCTCATTCCCCAAACTGAGGTGTTGCCATTCCCATTCAGAAAGGAGCTAATCTAAGGCCTAAAACAGTGAAGTAACAATGTTAAATCTAATGTAAAAACAGCATCTCATGACACTTCAACTCCCACTGTGTCCATTGGACCAACCTGATATCAAACATGATACAATTTACTAGACGAGATCTTCTATCCCACTGTTTGGAAAGTATTGTTTTACTATACTAATAAAAGGTCCCTGCATCAAGTATTTAGGAAGCAGCCATCCTAATTGCATATTATCCATATTCTTTTTCAAGTAAATAATATCAGATATCTCTTGCAACAAGTATAACAGCAATAATTGATATGAAATGCATGAAAAACTCCTCAATAGTTACTGGTTTAGATCTATTGTTTGTCATTAATCAGAGAAAGAAAACAAATCTCTGAAGGTAGATAGTATCATATCATGCTTGGCCCATGGAAAGCCATTTAACTGAGGACTTCATTCCCACACATTGTTTTATATCTACAAATGGTCCTAGAATTATACAGTTGAAAAAAAAATTCAAGTGTTTTGAAGCCAAAATGAATTAAATTAATACAAACTTGGTACAAGCAAATATTTCAACTATGAACTAGTAGACTCTGGGAGAGTGAACAGATCCAGACTTCGTTCAGCTGCCCCTGAAGTAAGTCAGCCTCTTTTAATAGCATTAAAGATGCAGGATATAAAAAATTACATGGCCTGAGTAATAACCTCTGATAAATTTGGTTGCAGGCATCGGTAACCTTTGATATCACTGGCACAGGGGAGCGCTCAGCCTTTCTGAAGAGCAGCACAGGTCTCCAGTCATCAGAGGAACATTCTATTTCAGGCTTGAAGATGTATCTCAAGCACCTGACAGCCAGCCACAGCTCCATATCCACAACAAGTGGCCATGGTTTTCAGACCAGAGACTGCTGCCACATGGGACCATGCTGTGGAGTGGACTGGCACTTCTGTGCGTGACACCAAACAGAATTATCCCAAACACAGCCACAAGCCGGTTTGCTCAGTTGTTTGTTCGGTTTGCCGTTTCTTTTTAATGCTTTCCTAATAAGCAGTTAAGTTGTCAGGGTTCATAGAGTGACTTCAACCTGATGATCTCATGAGTGCGCATCTGCCCACAGGAATAGAAGTGCCAACAAGATGAGTTGTTTATCTCTGGTCCCCAGTGGCAGAGTACAGCTATGAAGGTCAGACATTACATTTGCAAGAAGTGACAGAGCTTCTGCATCTACTTCATCATTTCAGCACCCCTAACTGAGAACTCCCCAGACATCCAAATGGCAATCAGGAAGGACAAGTACATATGGGAAGCTGAAGGTTGCTGTAGCATATAATACCATGTTGTCATGTGCATTTCTACATGATATCTGGAATTTCAGAAGGTCAACCCATCACTAAAACAAAAAAAAACCTTAAAGAAGTAATTACAATGGACAGACATGCCAGGGTGCCCCTGCTTGCATTTGATGCTGTGTCTAGGACTTAAGAATGTCATTATTAGATTGCAGAAAATAAAGAATGATAGAAACAAAACTGAAGTGAAAGAGAGGTTAATATACTGCATACTGGAAATGTGTATATTAACCCAAATGTTTTTAAAACATTAATTCAAAATCCTCACCCTTCTTTTCTCCTCATTTTTTTCTTTTTTAACTTACATGTTTAAATTAATTGTAAGTTCCTATTGCATCAGACTAATAGGTATCTGCATTTTAAACTCAGGAGCTGTTTCAAATCAACTGTAAGGATCTATAAACAAAAAATGATGGCCATAATTTTTCTAGGAAGGCACTAAAATGGCCAGCCTTCCAGAAACAAATGGATAATTTGAATGAATGAGTGGGAGCAAGAGTGAAAAACAAACCAGGAGGATTGCATTAAGGTTGTTTTAGTTTAAAACACTCTCCTCACACCATAAACATGCAATATAAGATTAAAGAAAGAAAAAAAAAAGAGCTTTTCTTTTGCAAACCTCATTTTATTAACATTAGAAAAACTTCAAAATAAAAACATTAAGGAGATTAGGAATATCTGTAATGACTCATAAAAGGTCTCAGTGACCTTCTGAAAAAATAAAATACACTTCTGAAATGATACTTTAATTCAGGCATTATACATTTAAGTAAAACATTGATAATCTCAGCTGAGGAATTAGCTGGTATAACAGGATTTGGAATGTAATTACTGTACATAATGCAAATTTTTAATTTTGATTCAGTGTCTTAGAGTGCAGTTAAAAAAACCTATTTTTTTAAACCTAAAATCTAAAGTCCCCAGACTTTTGCACATCCGTTTGAATGAACAACAGTGGAAAATCTGCTAAGGCAGATAATTTGTTGCTATTAGATTTCAGAAGAATCAGTCTTTAAAAGGATAGGAGCTTACTGTTCCTTCCTTGCTGTCCAATGCAAAAATCCCATCAAGTTACAGCTCTAGCAGTTAATTAATTAAAAAATGAAGAGAATACTCATTCTGCTTTACTCTAACTTTTGATAAGCCTAAATCCCAAGATATCAGTTATAAATTCAATTTTTTAAAAAATTCAAAAGCAAGAACAAGTCCATATTTTGATGTTTCAATTTCAGAGGGGATACCCAAATCCAGGTAAAATGTAGATTGTGTTTTTATTTTTAAGTCAGTGCCATACTTATATTAACCTAAGATTCTATAAATTTTAAGAATCTTGCTTTTAATTGTGTTTTCTCTACAGAGCTCTATCTAAGTATACACATTTCTTCCTGGGAGTTTCACTTTGTTGCTTAGACCAGGGACTAGTAGATCCATCAAAATAAGAATTTCTATTATTTCTGTCTAAAGAAAGCAGTCATTTTTTGTGAGTACAGAAATATTGCAGGATCATACCAAACAGCACCTCATTAATTGATTGGAATCCTGTTGGCACATATGAATTTCTTCTCTTCTTGCAGATCTTTTAGCTCAGTTAGCAGCTATCAAACAACCTTATCAAGGGAAGAGATAAGAGGTTGAATGCACCTCAGAAGCTGGTATAAGCAGGACCCTGGCTGCCCAGGTGCAGATGCAATACACCACAGAGGCACAGGTTACTCTAAGAACAACCCAGGCACAGGGAATCTCTAAGACTAGAGACCAGAAAGGAGAGAAGGACTAAGACTTCCAAACTCTCCTGTTTTCACACCACCTCTGTGCAGCTGCTCATACCTCATGTCATCTGCTCCACAAAGGCTTCCCATGGACCTGGAAATTGCAAACAGCAGACGTGAATACACAATGCACTTCAAAGAGCTCACATTATGTATAAAATCTCTGGAAGCTTAGTTTACCATCTGATTTTCTATGTTTTGGGACTAGTTGTCAGCACTGACATACAGGGAGGTGTGTCACTACGTATAAGTGATGGGGTCAGCAAATGTTTTTTGCTGAGTCCCTGCTCATGATACATTTAGTTCTACAGGTGGTACAGAAGCAGCAGTGCTAGCATGAAAACAATATGAAGTTGTCTGGCTGCAGTTAGGGCTTCTAGCATATCTATTGAGTCTCACTTCCATTTGCGTTTAGTCTCTGGACTCTCATTTTTGTTTGTGTGTGTAAGAGTCTAGGTTTGCTAAACTGAGAACACAGCCTGTGGTTCCAAGTGCCTTTTTGTCTTCAGCTAAATCTCTTTCCACATATGCCTAACAACCTCCAGTTAAATCTGTTATTATTAAAGAAGTAAATTGCACTGAACTCTGACAGATCTAAGCAGAATTTTGTGCACCAAAAAAATGGCTATGAACCATCATTTAAAGGACATAGCACTCTTCATATCCAAAACTGAAAACCTTCAGCATCCTTTGATAAGAAGACAAATCTGCTTGCTCTCTGCCCACATAGGCAAATGTTAAAAAAAGAAGTGTGTTGAGGTCCAACACACCTGAGGTTAAACAAAACTGTTGAGGTCCAAGGTCCATTTCAATATCCATGCTCCAACATCAATGCTTGTTCGCCAACAAGCATTCAGTGGCTTTAGAAGGTACACCAGAACAATTGTGAAGGTGAGATAGTAAGACAAGATTGAAATTAAAATCTCCCCTCAAGTATGTGTGGAGGGTTCAAACATTGAATCAGCATTGTCTTAGATATTTTCACCAGAAAAAGGAAAGAAAGAAAAAAAGAAGAAAAAAACAAACAGAAAATGACCCCCCCCAAAAAAACCCCAAACAAACAAAAACCTCCAAAACACAAAAACCCCACCACACCTGTGAACTGAACAAGAATAGCTGTTATTAAAGACTGATGTGCATTCAGGATGTAACTACATGGGAATCATCATGAAGAATAATGTGAAACTCCTACTGCTGCTATTCCAAATTAGGTAACAGGTATTGCATGATAGCAGAGTCCTGATGCAAAATAAATGCAGTAGGCATGGCAAAAACAGGTGCTAATGCAAACATTATCACCTAGCTGTGGTTTAAAGCAGCTATGATGCCTGGAATAAAATCTAAACTGGCATTGATCTGCTGTAGGCAGCTCACTTCATCTTCCCCCCTCCACTTTCTCCTCCCACACCACAGTTTGTGCTGCACAATTGATTCAGGGACCACGTGCTTCAGTGTTTTGTGGAGACACCGTGTAGCACTGTGTGCTATCATTTCATTGTTGTGCTTTCTAGCAGGTAATAGGGAGAGTCAATAGGAATTTAAACTTATTTTTCTTCTTAGCCAATTGCCACAGCCTATCAGTTAACAAGATTTCTGAAAATAAAGGAAAACATTTTGTGCACACATAGCTTGCTTTTGGGAACTTCTGTTAACATTCTCGCAAAACCCACACAGCTTCAGGCACTGTGCAAACATATGGGAGTATACAGACTGAAGTAAACACAAAACAGTAGAAAGAAATATCAGTAGACATAAAAAAATGAGGCCAGTAATAAAAAGAGATTAAAAATAACACGGATTTATGGTAAAGATTTTAATAAATAACACTGCATACTCCAGTGGAGGCTTCATGCATTTGACACACTAATGTTATTGCTTGCTGCATGGTTGTGTTCCCAGAATTTTTTTAGGAAAGTGTCCAGAACACTAATATAATCAAATATCTGGAAGCATCTCAATACCACAAGTGGGACTAGTGCAAAATGTATTGAACTAGCATGGATTTCTATTCCCTCCACCACCCCTCCCCATTCTAGTTCAATCAAATCTGAAGGGGAAAAGTGCTCTATAACTTGGAAGTCCCTTTTTTTCCTTTAAAACAAAACCAAACAAACCAAATCTCAATGGCTCCCTCTGCTGTCATGTCTTAGAAGTTTCATTACAGTTGTAAATTCTTTTAAAAAACCGTTTTTTCCTTTCCCAGTCAGTGAATATCTGCTATTTTCACAACATCACACAGTTGTGCCAGTTCTAAAGAGTCAAAGACACCTTTATCCAAAGGCAAATTTCTCAAAGTGTGATTCAATACTTGCTTATCAAGGCTGGAATAGTAACATCCCTTCATGTTTGCATGGCAGCTACATGTAGCACCATGAAAAAATGTTTATGAATGGTTTATCCCCTTTGTAATCAGCTTTGGGCTGATCTGGATTCAACTGCATAGATGTAGATTTTGACTCTAACAACGCCAGATTTCTGCTAAAACAAAAAATACTCCAAAACACATTAACCAAGCTGGGAGCTATACTTCCTCTGGCAAGCATTCTGGATTGTTCTATGCCTGGCCCCACGGACAGATAATGGTCATTACCTGGCACAAGTGAGCAGCACAGCAGCAATATCAGGGTGTCTTGTCACACGGCTGACACAGACTTGTCTGCCTCTCAGCATCCTGGTAGGAAGCTTAGCAACAAATACTCCATCAGGGACCTAACTCCAAGCCACAGAAGTCAACAGGTCACTCCAAAGAAGCAAAACCAGACCCCACAATCTGCCTTCCCACACTTAAATAACAAAGAACTCTGGAGGATGAAATTTATTCTCAGCAATATACAAAATGGGAGGATAATAAAAATCTACAGTGCTCAGTCAAAACACAGAGTGTAAATTTAATAGAAAAGCAAAATGCTCAAGTACTTCACTTTCCAGCCTGTGGAAGCACCTCCCAGGCACACAGCATGTGGTGGGAGGCAGCTGAGGAGGGATGTCCCCCCCAGCAGTGCTCCCCTCTCCTGGCAGAAGCGCACACTGCCAAGTGACAGTCCCTCAGCGCCCCCTGAAAGTAGATTTGGTGCCTGAGGTTAATGGAATGACAGCAGAGAATACTTCCGTACTAGTCACAGAATTTGTCTCAATTGCCTCCGTCTTCTTTCCAGCCCGAACCCGATGCCTCCCAAAGCGGGAGCTATATTTATCCCTCGCACACAGGGATGTTCTCACGGTTCTAAATTAAGCATCTTCTGTCATGCCCAGGACCAGCCATAACCCTTCCCTATTGGTTCTCCACATCAGAATCCTTGGTGCCTTTGCGTTGCCCTGTCTAAACCAACCGCAGATGTACACACCGAAATAGTCCCCTCACTCATCTGGCGGTGAAAGCTGAGACAGCTGATGTCCCACACCGCACACGTCCACTTTCCACACAGGATGCAGCTCAACTGCTGAGAGACAACCTCTCCTCGAGCTGCCAGGGGATCACTGACACCTACAGCCTAACTCTGCCTGAAGATTACACCCACCGCATCCACCTCAATCGCCTTCCTCCAGGAAACGTGCTGAAACCCATCACATCTCCAGTCTTCCCATACCCTTGCCAGCATAAAAACATCCTCTAGATTTCAACTGTTCTTTTCTTTTTTACTTTTTCCCAGCACCTTTTTACTGTGATGGTAGGCTAATTCACTGATGAGAGGGAAGTTCAGTTTATTTTTTCTAAAGACAAACACTCTAATTTATTACTAGCAACCATGTAGCACAAAATTGCTTTGCTCTCAATTTGCTAGGCTAGGCTCACACATTAAATTTTACCTATCCAAATACTGAAAATACTTATAACATCCCAGATTTAGCTTGGAAATACACCATCCTAATCTGACAAAAGAAAATCTGAAAGGGCTTTTGAAATATTCCAGTTGAAATCTGCCCAAATAATATTAAGACAGCTCCACATTTCAAACATCTCAAACGCCTTCAGCTTACAACAATGGTTCTGTGCTATAAAAGTCCATACCCATTCAATGTCAGACTGGTCTTATTCACCTAGATTGCAAGTATAAATTATTTAGTCAGCTTCTTAGACGCAGATACTACATACCAGTATCAGGAAAAAAAGTTTAGCAGAATGCCCAAAAAATAAATTAAAGAATGACACCTTGTAAGGAATTTTGTGTTACCAAATACACAGTTATATGAGTGATCTATCTATTACATACCCTCCAAATTAAATCCTTTTGCACTCATGTTTGTAAGAAGTTGCATCTTCCTTTCCTCGAGCTGGGCCTGACTCCTACAAGCTTTCTGGTTTACTGGCATTACTTGTAGTACTTTCCTGACTGGCAGGCTTGGAAGGAGCAATTTTCATATAAGAATTGCTGATATTACAGAGCAACAACAAAAAAAAAAAAAAAAAAAAACCAAAAACATTTGGCACATTTAAACCTGTCACTTCAATGTATTTGATGCTGGAAAGCAAGGGTGTAGAAGACAAATGCAATTAGTTAATGGGAGCAGTGATCAATCCCATTCTCTGTGCTTTTTTAGACAGAGGAGAGAACACAGCCTCCCAAAGCTCCTCTTGCATCTATTCCAGACTGCCTACAGAGCTGGAATAATTATCCTGACTTGGGATCAACTAAGTGTCAGAAAACCTGAAACAAAAGTTTGTTAAAATTAACTGTATTTGCATGCTCAATTAATTTATTCCCTAACCCCTTCTAGACAAAGGAGAGCCCACATTACTGACATGAAACTATGGCATGAAGGTTGAAGAATATTTGCTGTTCTACAGAAAGTCTAAGGCACCAAAAACCCTGTCCCCTCCTTTTCTGTAAAGCTGTTAATCCATGAATTTAAAGCAAATCTCATTTCAACCCCATGGCAGACTCACAATGTCTGATGTATCTGTTTCCTCACCCCGTGGATTTGAACTGATCCTTCTTTGAACTTCCCAGATGCGATCGAGCTGTGAGGCAGAAATCTGCAGCAGTCCAGGGGTACTGCTGAGCTGGTTAAGTCTGACTGAGAACAATCCAAGTGCAAAGCTCTGGGCCAGAACTGTGCTGCAGAGGTTGGCACACAGACAGCAGAGGTGCCCAACACAGCTGACAACTAGATGAGCACCTGCACAGGTAACAACCAATGACCACAATGTATGAAAAGGACTTTTTGCATTTCACAAATTAGAAACTCTCTATAGTGGCCGTAAAATAATCTGAGCTCTGTGCAAATTACAGTACACTTGAAATTCCATCTCTTATGAAGGGGCTCTACTTTATTTGGGAAAGTATTTTCTCAAGTAATTCCTTGAGAAAGCAAAGGACCCAACTTGCACCTGGGAGTAGGTTTTCCTATGACAACACACAGAGGGGGCCCTACCTGAGCATGAGGGAAGAAATCCATAGGGAAGAAGAAACCCAAACCAGTAACCAACCTCACATCAAAGTACATTTTGTCTTTGTAAAGGGACAGAAGCACTTGATTCAGTGGGAGTGCAGCACCTGCCCCCATCTAACTCCTATATTTAGTTCTCCTGTAGGTTGCTTTAGAATGCTTCCTCTGTAATACCAAATGCAATGAAGATGGAAACTTTGACCAAATGCTCCAAAGGTAACATTGCTGGAGCTGTGAGATATTTTTCCGAGGGAAAACAGTGTGTGAAAAGTCTGTGGATAGCCCTTCTAGACACACCTAGAAACAGAAACTTTCCAACCACATTTCTATCAAGTGCAGCCCAGATTTAATTTTGCAAAGTAAATGCCATTTTGCCTGTAGAATAACATTCCATTTATCACCTTGATAATTTTTTATATTTGGTTAAAGTTTCTATTTAACAGAGAAAATCCATGCTTAACTTTGTCCTTTCGAGAGTTCTCAGTGGACTTTTTTGTTCTTGGCTCTCAAGTGAATCATATTGGTACTGCAGATGATATAACAATTTTTTTTTAAAATTACATTTTGCTACAGAATCTTCCTTCATTTAAAGGTTTTCTTAGCCTGTTCAAGTTGTGTTGAGCAATTACTTATGTAATCCACAAACCATAAAGCAACTGAAATAATTCAATGAACTAAAAATCCAGGGAGTGTCTTGATTCAGAAAGTTTCAGCAAACTGGATGTTAGGTGAGCATGCTGGAGGCAACTTCTGCTTTCCTTGCTCTCACACTGCTCTTCTTGTTCTCATGATTCATTGTGGTCAGAGGCAGAGTATCAGATTAGCCAGACTTGGTCCAACTCTCATATCCATTCCTATTATTTGCAAAAAAAAGGCAAAAAAGGGCTGAGTGCAAGTTTTTAAAATATTTTTGCAGCAAACTCCATGAATTTGTTAAAACCTAGGAGTGAAGTATCTTTCCATACCTTTTCAATCCCAGTTCAGACAAAAAGAAGAAACTCAGTTTTATTTACATATTTCACGCATCTATTTTTATAATCTTTTTTGAGCACAATGTTATGAACATGAAACAAAGTGTTTAAAGTAACTTGATTTAGAAAGAATCATGAAAAAAATTTAGACTATTTAATACATCTTTTCATCCAGTGTTTTGGTGCATTTCTTTAGCTATTGGGGTAGAAGACTCTGATACAGGCATGCTTTTTTTGTGCTAACGTTACAGGAAGATTTTAATTTTATCTGTACTGGATATTAATCTGTGACATTACTGGCCAAGGACTTTGGGCTCATCATAAGTCTGTGAAGCTTTGTGATTAAAAAGAACATGGCCCCAAAACTCTCTGCAGTATCAGAGCATTCCACATAGATTGTAAGGAGACCTACAAAACTGGATCCAAATCAGCCAACAATGAGACTTATTATTCATGTGAACTAGATGACAGGGGAAGGCTGAAACTTTATCTTAAACCTCTCCTGAAAAATTTCATTCTCAGAGGTTTAGTCTCCCTTAAGACTCAGCAGTTCTTCTCTTTGAAAAGCTGCACAGACCTCATCCTCCTTTAAAGTTTGCTAGCAGATTAGAGGGTAAATTACTTACCAACCTGAATCTTTCCCTCTTGACTTCCTTCCTCAGGCAGAAGTGAATCAAGGTCAAGCTCTTACCTCTTTGAGGAAAGTTGCAACCAGCAGAGAACTGCAGCCATCCTGGGAGCTCTGGTATATGTCCACCTCTTCCCTCCTACTAGTGTGGTGGAATACTTGTACTACAATTATTTCTCCCAGATCAAACCATAGACTCAAAAATCCTTAATTATTATCAATGATTTTATTTCAAGACCCATTTGCAGCCATTTCTGCACATTCTCTATCATTGGCACAATCTGTACTTCCTCATTAAACCCTTTTCAGTCTGTAATACTCCTCTATTTTCATGGTCCTTTCCCTAGGATTTCCATATATCCCACTGCTACCAACTTATATTTAACCCTTTTCCCACTACACACACAAATAAAAAAGTATTTGCTGTCAGCACATTCTTTTTTTCAACTATCCCCATTCCCTCAGTCTTACTTAGAAGTGTTTAAATCCAGTTTAAGACATCCATTTGTGAAGTCTGAAGTGTCTCACTCTTTGCATGTCCTTCAACTCTCTTGCAGAAAATGTCATTTATTGTAATAGGATTATTACATTATCAGTTAAATATAGATGAGTTTATGCCTGCTGGTGATTGAATAAGAATTACTGTATTACATTTGTGCATTCTAGTTGAGGATCTGTTTCTCAAAAAACACAAAGTGGAGAAATTTGTGCACACCAATGTTTGCCGAAATAAAGATTTAAATATCACATGCAAGATTATCTTTGACTGCCAAGTGAATATAAATTCCTCTTTCTCTAGCAGTATTTTGATGCCAGAATATAAGAAAAATGAGCTCATTTATTTAAATAAATCTTATCATGCTGAATGACTTAAAAGTGCAGTACAGTATGCAGCTATTCTGTTTTGGGCACACCATTATCTCAGTGCTTCATCAAATCATTAATTGCCAGTCTGTAGTCAGAGGGTGTTTTTTTTATCCCGTTGCTCAGGGAAAGTAAATACTCTGCAGCAGGGATGGTCTCACTTGGGGTGTCTAGTGTCTGTGCCACAGTGGTACCTTAACTTTTGAGAAAAAAATTGTAAAAAACAGCAAGTTATTTGATCAGAGATCTGACATGGGCTTAACCTGTTTCAAATCTCCTTTCACAGGCTTAACTTGCAAAGTGAGCTGTGTTATCTCCCAGGGTCATGCAGGCAGCAGTGCCTCAGCTGGATGTTTCTCTCTGTGCACCCCTTTGTGGGCTGGGAGATTTGCCCCTGAGCTCATGAACTCACAGCTAATTGTTCACTTGTCTTCATTACACAAACTTTTTCATGCACTGCTGGTAGGTCTTTCTGAGGGATTTGAAGATGGAGAGGTAGGGAAGGAAAAGTACCTTACAATTTTAAAAATAAAATTTTTACTTCTCCCCACTGCAAATAAAAAAAATCACCTCAGATTTTTATTCTTAGAAATCATTATAACTGTAGGTTTAAGGTCAGAAACTCCTTCAATTATGAAAAGACCCCAACAAGCACCAAATATAGCCAAAAATGCTATGAGAAACTTAGCTCCATACTGAACCTCCATACAAATGTGTAGCAGAACTGCACATCTGGACAGCATTTCCTCCATTTCCTTTTACCTTAGGCTTTGCTGGTGTATTTGCTCCCTGTAGTTGAAAATACCACACATTTCATCTGTTTCCAATTTTTTGGCAAGATTTCCCGTTAACCCTCCCACTTGTTTCAACCAAATATACCAACACCTCATTGTTCTTCCACATACCATAGGTATGATTAATTGAATTGCAAGGAATGGGAGAAAAACAGCACAAAAAGGCAGAAAGTCATGGTGTCCTTCCATGTGAAATTTCTGTTGCAGACAAAAGCAGGCAGGTTCACTGAATGAGATTTAAGTTCCTCAGCTGCAACCTTGCTCTTAGATACAAAGACAGACACTAAGTGAGAAACTCCATCATGGTGTAATGCTGCAGAAAAGCAGTGTTTAACAAACTTTTTCAGTCAACCTAAAAAAATCTTGAAGACCATTAAGTCAGATTTGACACAGAGAAAAGAAAACAGAATGTGCAAGAAAGTTAAGATACAAAGTGTTCAAAACACAGATTGTGTGGGAAAATAGCAGTATTTTTTTAATGTAAAGCTCCTATTTCACTGTCATTTAATCAGTATGAGAATAAAAATGATGCAACTAATCACTATAGCCTGCTCCAAGTATTACTTTCAGAAAGAAACTAGTAACTGAGTAACTTCTTCAGATAACCAGCATTAAATAGGAATAGAAATGTCACTGACCGTGGCATCAGCTGACTAATTGTTCAGCAGCAATGACCTGGGAATGGCCAATGATCTGAACACAACTAACATTCCAAGCCTTGCAAAAGGTATTGCTTACTAAAAGAAAGGATGAAACAGGGAACTTTTTACTGGAAAGCAAGTTAAGACTGTAAACTGATGGAAGACACAGAGCAAAATGATAATGTGAAGTGAAAAGCAGAAGAAAGATTAAATAAACGGGGGGAGAAAAAACCAAAACAAAGAACCCGCTGCATGCAGACCAATTTAGTTCAACTGGACCATGTGAATGTACTTAATTTTAATTCTTTGTTTGAAGGATTCTTCCAGCATCTGAAAAGCTACACTGAAATGAGAATGAAGACCCAACTTCACAACAGGCTCTTGGCTGTTTAATATCCTTTATCTCATACAGCTGTGAGTTCTCGTCAGTGTCCCAGCATTTCATCTACTTCCCAAGTATTCCTGTCTCCATCTTTGACTTTCAGTTTTCAAAAAAACCATCAATACTCACCAGCAACCCAAAAAGCAGATAATGATAGTTATTTATTAACATTTAAAATAAGCATAAATTTCAGTAACTAAAAAAAAGTTCTCTGACTTGTTCTGCCTGTGGTATTCTTGAAATTAAAGATCAATACAACTGAAAGACCAAGCATTATCATCAAATATGAAGTTGAATGGAACACAGATCAAGTTAATAGCAATTACATTACATTAACTTGAAGAAATTAAATACAGTTTCACACATTTTTCTGATGAAGCACCATACTCACAAGACCCAGTGAAGCATCTCATGAGAACTGAGCTGCAAATCAGTTAAGCAGCTGAAAACAAAGAGAGCTAATTCAAGTTTAAAAACAAAAAATTATGCTAAGAATTTAGTATTCATGTTTTCCAGATAACTATCAGAAGAGGGACAGATTTAACATCCAAGATATTCCAGTAACACATCACAAACATCTGAATTTTAACCAATTTAACAATTCTTTATTTCTCAAGAAGAGAATCCCAGTCCTCTCACCTCCTATTTCACAAAGCTGTGAATCTGAATTGATGCAAATATCGATATGATTCTTGGGCAACACTGAACAGCAGCTGCATCTATTAATGCTTGCAAAATAAAATTTCAGCTTTTTTTTATTATTTTTTAACATTAGATATACAATTATAGTAGGTAATGAATAATCCACAACCTTTAATCTCAACCCTTTGTTGAAATGTAAAAGCTTAGCTCAAACTAAAGCTAAACCTCCATTTAACTTGCTCAAATGCTTAGGTTGGAAATTTTTATTCCTGGACTAAGCATAAAGGGAGGATTTCTTTTTTTAACATCTGAGGTTCTTTCAGATATTTGCAGCACAGGAAAGAAAGGATGTGTAAATTCAGAGCTCAAGTAGAAAGTGTAATGTTTCACATAAGAGGGCACAAATCAAGACAGCTTGTGCATTTGGAAGTCCATAAGCTCAACTTAAATACAATTATCAATCTAGAGTATCTTGTTTCATTTTACATGAACATCCACTTCATTCTCAAGATGCATATAAACTTGGGCAGGCAGATGAAAAGTTATGGTATCCCAGAGTGGATGAAATTCAAAGCAACATTAAAAAAAAAATTAAGTTTCTCAAGAGTTACAAACTAATTTTACAGGCAAAGGATGTTAATCAGTATTAAGATGACAAGTGCAAAAGCACACAAGATAGGCAAACAACTTATAAACTCTCACTGTTAACACTTTGGTTATCACCGGCATTAAAATTCAGAAGAACACTTAGAAACGGACCCTTGTATTTTAATTACTGTGTCCTTAAATTCCAATAAAATGCTGCTTCTGTTTCCACCTTCTGAATGAAAATGCTGCAGAAGTAACTTTAAAAATGGCATACACCACATAGGAGACCGAATTAATCCAGTTATAAAATCAGTATTTCTCTATTTACATTGTGGCAAACAAGGCAGACTGAGACAAGCTAAACCCAGTCAGAAGAATTCCTCTCTCCAGAGAAGGAAGAAAGTAAGGAACTTTTTTTCAGATAGTGAAAGCAGCATCCAAAGCCAGGCTTCCCTTATGGGCATCCAAAGGAAACAGCTGACAGACAAAGCCAGTGGAGTTTTCACAGAAAGGGTAGGAAAGCAGAAAGGAATGCTTACTTAGATGGGAGCAGGAAACTCACTGTCTCTTAAGCATTACCTAAGAACAGACTTCTGGAGGAAGATACGTGAAGACCCACCCATCTGCACTCTGCCTGCAGTGTGGCAGAACAAGTTTATTATGAAATGCATAGGTAAATTGATTGGAGAAGACATCCAACAGGTTGTAGACTCCTGTTTGTTGCATTTTCACTTGCAGGAAGGACAATGTCAGAAAAGAACAGATAACGCAAACATTAGGCATCTCCTAATATTAATAAGCAGCAAATTTTATTATTAATATTTTGCTTAGAGAACCCTGGACACTGACAGCATCATTAATAAGAATGCTTCATGATTATTATGAGACGAGAAATACTGTTGAAAACCTGGACTAGATACAAATTTAAATTTGTGAACTGAAAGGTTCATATTCATTATATTAAAATGCACTTTATTAAAATATGTAAAGTAGAACAGACAGTACATAACAGATGCTTTGAGGAAAGCCTGCCAGCTGTACACTAGTATTTGTATATGAGACCAAACTAATTTACTTAAAATTCCTATGACCCATAGAGAAATTCATTCCTCTCCCACGCTGAACTACAATGAATGTGTCAGGTGGAAAACAGAACTAAGGATGTGAACAGGTTGCTTCTGAGAAAACTTTCAAACATATTAAATAAGATCCAATGGTCAACTCTCATGTTAAAGAATTCTCATCTAAGTCACCACTCCGTAATGATACAAACAAAGCAAAACAACCCACAAAACTGAAACCAAGTTTTGCTACACCTAGATGGAAAAGAACCAACCGCTCTCTTAAGGATAAACAAGACACTAAAAATCTTTGTGCATTTCCTTAACTAAATAGTAGGAAAAAAGTAGTAGAAATGGCTTTGGAAAGCTATTCCTAAAGGGTGGTTTGCATTTGAATGCCTAGAATTATTCATTTAAAAAAACAGTACTGGAAAAAATTTAAAGACTGTCTCCGCTGTATTTTCACTGAACTAGAATCAAATGAAGTAGATTTAAAAAAACCAAAAAACCCAACCAAACCAAACAAAAAAACCACAAAAAAAAAAAGCTTTCTGGTGCAAGAGTCACCAGTAATTTTGAAAAATTAAAGTAACTGCTACTTATAGAATTCAAAACACTGTTGCTTCAACTCAGGTTCAGCTAAGAAAAATGCACTGATTTCATTACAAATTTTCTAGGATGACCCTGCTTGGGCAGGGAGGTTGGACCAGATGACCCCACTGTGGTCCCTTCCAATGCAACCCATTCTGTAAATACATTTCAAGTGTACAAATTCTCCTATGAAATAGAAAGCAACTTCAAAATAGAACTTGGACCAAACAGCAAAAAAATATTTAAGATGCTTCCTCCTAAATATTACATTTTTTGCACTTGACCTCATCATTATCTTTCGCTGGGTGCCAAAGACTTGTCTGGAATAAGAATGATTTTGGCAACAGGCTTTTGCATCTAAATTTTGCAGACAGTGAACACTGAAAGTGCCTGAGTAGCCAAAAAGAAAAAAACAGAAAGAGAATGTAGAGAAGTACTTCATAAATTAAGCATAGAATAACAAAATACCTGAAGAAGTGAAATTTGTCTATTTGTGAATTTCGACTTTTTCTCAACCCAAGTTCTTCAAAATAAAGCAGTGCTCAGGTTTTCCTTAAGCCAGCAATGTGGGTGTTCAGCTGACAGAAATTATTCCTGTCAAATAGCAAAAAAACTACTACTGATATTAAAAAGTCAAAGACACTCAAAGGTAAGCAAAACTCTTACAATCTTAAGTTTGTCCCACCTGTGTTGGTAGGACAAGCTTTTCCACAGCAACTTTCCATGACAATTCTTAGGCCTCCTCAGACTGGAAGAAGAAATCAAAATGGAGAATACTCAGCATTTCCTCCCTCCTCCTCCTATCACTAAATGTGTGACAACATTGTATCTCACTTGTGCACTACCAAAGTCTTACACTGGAAGAAGAATTGGTTTGATTTTTCCTCCCCTGGGGACCCTTTCCCACTTTTAAATATTCTGCTACATCTCTGGCTCACCAGTCCCAGTTGTGGTGCAGCTAAGCCTATTCAACAGTGGGTACTTGCTTCTGAAAGAACAAATCTTTCTTACCCTCCCACCATATCTCCCTTCTACACATTTAACATCACAGAGAACTGGCCAACCATTAAAGCAACAGAAAACTGCTTCAACTGGCTCAGTTTGGACCACAGGAAAACAAAAGCTGGCACAAAGGAGGAGGCATCAGGAACAGAAACGGGGTTCCACTGATTCCTCCATTAGCAAGTTAGAAAGCAACCATTGTAACACCTTCACCATATTGAAAAATCAGACCAAAAAAAGGCATTTCTACATTTATTTGAGATAATAAGCACCATTCCTTTTCTTTCTGGAGGAAAAGAACTTGTGCACAAGGAAGCTGAAGGCTAGAAGCTTCACATGTCCATTAACTAATACAGCACTCCACAGCTGATTTTACAATGTAATATACTATTTGTACAGTACTTTATATGCACATAAAATTCCTTTTAGTTTCAGCTGCACATACTAAACTCTCAGCAGTCAGCAAATCGGTCGCAACATGACTAACACCATCAGCAATCAAACTCTTCTATTTGTAGATTTGCTAACAATCCTGGAACAGTGCAAGAACTGTCACAGCTCTCTAAATGTGATCACCTCCTTCTCTCACAATCCTGTCTCATCTTCCCAGCTTTCAAAGCCTGCAACAGAGTGACGAACCCACTTGATACTAAACCTGATTCATTATAAGAGCAATGCTCATGCTATTAGAATAAAAAAGGCATGGGGTAAGGCAGGAAATACTAACAAAGCCTGCAAAAATATGAATACTGCAGTGAAAGCAAACTAGGGTTGCACATGCAATCAATTCCTGAATGCTTGACTCCAACATTAGCTTCCCGGTAACTGGAAACTTCTGGGAATTTTCCTAAGATATTTTTGTAACAGAGTCAGAAACATGCGAATACCTTGAGGGATCACAGACAAACTACATTCCTTGGACTCACAACACTGACCTTTGCCACTTCAGCTGATCAATGACAGTTGGAATAAATCAGCCCACAGAGGGAAACAAATAGCTATAAAACCTGTTAGCAAGAAACAGATATGCATGGAAGCAGTAATTTTTGGGCTGAAGCCAAATTTCATAGGGATTAGGGCTTGAAACCTTTGTCTCCCAGTCTCCTCTTACAATATGCACTTTGCTTAACCCTCCCTTATCCCACTTGCTATTTGTTACACATCTAACATTTAAGTGACATTGCTTCTTTACTCCAAAATACAGGAGCAGCTTCCCTTTTGAGCTTCCAGATAACTGGCAGTAAAAATTAAGATTCATATCTGCTACTCTGCACTCTCTAACAATATTTAAAATAATGAGCAAGAAGTGTGCATTGAACTTCTTGTGTTTGCATGTTTGCAAGAGTGCAAAGGGCTTAAGAAGAGAGAAAGCAAATGTCAGCAAAATTGTCTGCATTCAAAACAAACCTTTGCTACTTAAGCTCCAGAACTTTGACTGCCAAAATCTGTCAATGAAGGACTTGAAACACAATATAAACATCTGTGTTGGACAGTAAGACATGAAACATGTTCAAATAATATGTGCCACTGCTATTTTGAGCTATAAGATATCTGACTTCTACATTGCTGTTCTAAAAAGGGAAAGCTATCCCTGGAGTTTGGTACAGGTTGTTCAGTAATTTGTACAGTCAATACACCCGCTTAACAGTTTTTCAATATTCTCTTCCAGCAGACAGAATGTGTTGCTATATGAGCTGAAACAGAAGATATAATCTCTAGAGGTTAAAAACTAGTAGAGAACTGGCCTGTTTAATATGTATTCTAAAATTCGTATTGCATGGTTCTAACAAAAATCATCTTAACATGGTTATGAATATGTCAACTCCATAGACCAAAGTATTTTTCTCAAAATGTTTTCAAATGCAGGGAAAAACACCTCGACGTTGGCACAATGAAACAAAAAAATTTGAGAAACAGAGTATATGCTTGCTAAACAAGAATTATGTTTATTTAGCTAGTGAATCACCTAGAGGAGTAAATTTTCACTTTCATGATAGCAATCTGTCAGGCTTGCAAACACCCAGAAATAGGAATTAAAGATTATTTTAAATGTAGTTATAAAGGTCATAAAAAGTCTGATTTAGACTGAGGTACATTTACTCAAAACTGAGATTCATTGAGTGGTAGCAAACAAACAGTTCCTCAGACAAATGCACTTTTTTTCAGTATACATGTTACAGAAAAAAAATAAAGAAATGTGCATTAACTGGTGGTGTCCACCAAGCTGCATATTAATATTCTCTTACACCAAACAGTTTGAAACAAGGGAAATGTCATTCTATTATAATTTCATGTTACGATTCATTTGGCTAAACTGCAGCTTAAAGTTGCTTTGCCATATTAAAAGATTACTACAATAATTTTCACATGAACATTTAGACTTGAGTTTTACTCCAGGACTAAATATGGCATGATTTGCTTTTAATCTGTTGAATAGCTAAAAACTGACAATTAAAAAAACTACAACAAAGAAAAAATTAAGTTGAAGCAATGTGAATCTCACATCATTGAACCACTTCTAATGGTTAAATGTTAGTATTTAACAAATTCAAAGAGTTAATGAATCCTTGCATTCGTTCGGTCTCCTGTGCCTTAGCTAGGATGCATAAATACAAAAGACAGCAGATACTGGTAAAAGCTTCAGGACAGAAAGTGCTTGACGAAGGTACAGTTCTCAAGTGTGTTTGGTGAGAGAGTATAAGGGCAGATGCACTGATGAGAACCATTACAAGAAGAGTCAATTTCGTGTTAAAGTGTTCAAAGATGTCACCTTAAGCAGAAAAAAGCTTTAATAACGTCTTCTTAGACATATTAGGCATTTCCAGAGTCTACATCATTAGTGTTGTATTCTAGCAGGACATCTCCATATAGTTATTGTTTGTTTCTATTTCTCTCCTGAAAAAAACAAAAACAAAAAGGACAATCATGTTAATACACACCGATCATCATTATCTGCTTTTCTTTCATTACAGCATTTTCACTGCTTGCAATTTAGCTAAATCAGGCAACATGCTTGCAAGGAAAAAGCTTCAATTATTTCCAGCAATATGAAATTAAGAAGTTGACTTAAATTGTATAAAGAGAAACACAGAAGTATACGTCAAACTAAAAAGCAAACATGTTCCAAAATCTGCTATCCAAACAAGGACTTATAATGTCAGTTTTAATTCACTTACAGTAAAATACATTGCACAGAGTGAACTGAGCAAGGAGACCAAGGGACCTACAAACAAGGCAAGATGCCTAAATCTTTGGCTTAGCTTGTCAAAAAATGCTCTACTCTATATCCATTACACCCCTGAAAAAATATGGTATTCCCAGGTATCTCCCTCAAAGCCCCATATAATAAAATGTTCCAAAGTGCTTAAGATCAAAAAGTAAAGTAACTAGCTGGCCCAACACCTCCATACAAATGCTCAAATGGCAAGAAAAGTACTTTTTTCTAGAAGGCCATACATACCTTTTTTAGAAATTACTTTCAATTACAAAAGGAAAAGCCAGTGAAATAGGAATGGCTACAAAAAAACCTCACTTCAGTGTGAGCCTGAGCCACAGTGAGGACCATATTAATTAGCTAGCCCTCACAGCACTGTGAGATGCCACATTTGGCATTTAGGGCTAAAATACTAAAGGCACTGTAACTATCAGGGATTAAAAGTCTGTATTCTGTAGTACAGGTTTAACAGAATAAATGACACTTTCAGTGCTTTATCATCATCTTCCATTTTCTCTACTTTGTTCAAGATAAATATATACTTAGGCATTATGACTAGCTCTAGGAAAAAAATAAAAACTGATCAACAAACTATGCACTGTTGCCTTCATAATACATCTTCTAGCCTGTAAAAAGACACCGGTCAGTGTAAAAAACTAAGACATTATCTTTCCATAAAATTTTCCTTTCTTTATATGTACAACTGGGCACATTAAAGAAATATACAAATACCTGCATGGAAGAGGGATAGGCTCCCATCCCCATTAAAAGAGAATAAAAACTATAAAATACCTTTCCATATTTTTATTCTTATTGCATACTATAAATGGAACAATAACATAGCAGGGAAAACAAAATAACCCAGAAGGCATTTGAACAACAACTGCAAAACCACACTCTCCAACACCACATTGAAACTTTATTATTCCAGAAACTATTTAAGAAAATTGCAAACGGGCATATGACCCCACACAGATTCTCCCAAAAAGACAGTCTATTGAAAGAAGAAGGTATGTAACATTTATACTGGTTTTTACTGGTGGTCCAGTAACGACCCTTTCCAAGACAGATCTCCAAGCTGCTTCAAGATGAAAACCAAAACAATAAAGCCCAGTGCTGGTCACAATGAGCAGCTCATGGTCCCAGCAGCTGTGTGTTTAAGACTGGACATGTACTACGGCAGAATTTCAGTATATTTAAAGAGAAAGCAATACTTGCACTATCCTCCTAGAAAATTATGATTCCTAGCTCAAAAATACAAAATTATTTTCGTAGCAAGATACTGCTTTTTAAGGTTGATAGTAACAGTCATTAAAACAAGCTGATATCTTAACAATGCACTCCTGGCTGAAAACAGACGATGACTGGCCTCATGCCTCACTATGCATGTAAGGCATGCAAAAATAGCCTGCTCAGGCACATCTCAGATTATTCCTCTAATATTAGCAGACTTCAACTGCAAGAACTACAAAAAGTGTTGAAAAACACTCCTGTGGTAGCAAGTAGGAGCCTATGAAACTGCAATGTTAAAACATGCAACAATTTTAAGTACAAAAAACTTACATAACTAAAATCATCAGTTCCTTTTTATTTGCAGGTATTACATACATAAGCACTGACTCAGGCCATCTAAAGACTCTCTGCATTTCAAGCTGCTGTACTACAAAGTGACCAACACTATGCTTTGTGAAGCCCTCAACTCAAAATATATTTAAATCCATAAAAATTCAAAGTAGCAAAAGAATGATACCCTGACTACCTTCTTCCACTTAGTGAAATAAAGGTGTTTCAAATTTTACATCCACTTTGAATTCTACAGAGAAAAAAAAGGCTTCAAAACATCAACACATCTTTCCTGTAGTCTCAAAATGACATATTACTACATTTATATTTAAATACTTCAAGCAGACATGCAAACATGACATTCTTCAATGCAAGTGAACAGTACATTCTTCAAATACTGGTATCAGAGACATTTGGCACTCTGTACTGCAAAGCAGAGAGAAAAAAGACCTCATTTACTCAGAACACAGGCAGTGGTATTCCACTCAAAACCAAACCTCTCCCCAGCTCGAAGTCAGATCACACTCTTGGACTATTGTCTTCCCCTGTCTCAAAAAGTAATTTTCCTGGTTTTTTGTTTTTTTTTTGTGTGTGTGTCTTGGGTTTTGTTTGGATTTTTTGGGGTTCTTTATGTGTGGTTATAGACAAACTAACAGAAGACTTTACCTTCAGAAGGTTTCCAGCACCACAGTAGAAGTTTCCAGCATAGCCACTTCTCTTCAACCCTATTAATTCCATTTCTTATATTCAGATAAGCGAAACTTTTGTCACATCTCTTGGATGAAAACTTTCTCCTGTGTATTTAAATTCCCTAAAAAAGGGTCAACTTCACTTCAGAACTCACCATAATCAGGTTACCCAGCTTTAGGGGGAGTTTATGAGCAGAACATGGAAATTAAGTACCATTCAAATCAGGACCATGTGGGAACATATTGGTTGGTTAAAGGTACTGTCAGCTGCAGACCATATGCTGAGCAGGTTTCACACATGCAAACAACTTTCTAAACAAACCAAGTAAAGGTGAATCTAAAAACTGCTCAGGCCTTAGAAATGTACATCAATCTAGTACAAACAAAACTATGAAATTAACTTGGTCTGAACAGCAAAGCTGACTTACTTCCCAGTTTTAGTTGTCTGAACTCAGAGCATTAATTGAATGATCCCATGCTGAGAAGTAGCTGCAATGTAATTTATTCTCAGATATAATGAAATCTCTGTGCTAACAAAATTTCAAAATTCAAAGCAACAAACATTGCCTGATCTGATTTGAAAGAAACTACTGAGATGTACACAACCCTGACTTTGGGATTTCTTTGCCAAAGAAAAAAGAAGGTAAATGAAAACTCCTTTTAAGTAGTCTACATGTAAATGCAAATGTAGCCTAAAAAGAACAAGAAGCTACTACAGTCTTAGGCTGTACTTTTTTTTTTTTTTTCCAAGGTCCCACAAACTGAAGTTCAAGGTCAGGAAAAACAGATCTTGAAAGAATGAAAGAATGACTTTGGCTGATTTTTACAGTAGTTGCAAGTGCAAGCATTTCAAGGTGTCCATCTGGAAGCTATCCAGAGTTGCAAACTTACACAGGCCTATTGCAGAGTTCCCACACACCCTCCAGCACTATCAGCTATACTTGTAAAAAAAAAAAAAAAAAAACCAAAAAAAACCCACCTAGAATTTTGCCAAACCTCTGCCTCTTACTGCAATGTTTAAAGCGTTTATGCCTGGAGCTGTCTACTCTGCCCCTCTCCCAAGAGGGAGCATTCTAACAACAGCTTCAGAAGCTGCCTTACTGCAAACTGTGATTTAATCTTCAACTAAGAAGCCCTGCTCATCTGCAATGTAAGCTAACATGTCAGACTGCATTCTGTGAAATGAGGCACGGGCACTCATCTGCTCTGCCAACTGTGCTGCGTGGGCAGAAACACCTGGCAGAGGCTGAGCAGGCAGCTGTAGAGGTGGTGAAAAGAAGCCACAGCAAAGTTCATGAAATCTCATTTACTAGCGGCATCAGCCATCATCTGCAATTTATTTCGCTCCAGTGTACCATTAAAGGTAGGACAGTGTAAGCATTGACCTTAATGCTTGAGAATCACAATGAAAAACCCATTACTAGAAAAGTGAAAAATGCCAGAAATTATTTATTCCCTTTATATCACTGACTGTTAATGTAAACTTGATTACTGAAACTTTAAGGTTGTCTAAAATATCAGTCCTTTTTAACATCTCACTCTTGAACTCCCAACTAAAGAGGGCACATCTCCTCAACACAAACTATCTCAGAAACAGATAAATATGTTTAAATACATTTCTCTGAGAAGCACTTCTGGGAATTCTGGGAAGTGAGGGAAGGAATAGATAAGAAGGGTCTCTAGAAGTCTTAAACGAACCTAGAAATTTTTTCTGTGCAGATGCCATTCCCTCTCTAAACACTAATTTTCTTCTGCTCCTCGACCCAACATGAAAACCACAAGGCACAAATTAAAAATCAAAGTTAACATACAAAGTCAAATAAGGTTCTACAACTTCAGACTAGCTCCTTTCCCAGTAAGCTTTATGAATTAATACTCATCTGAGACCCTGCTGCTGCAGATCAGTTGAACTACGGACAGTATAAAAGGTTCTCAAGCACACAAATATTTAGAAATTCTGCAAAAGCCAGAAGACCTAGACTTCTAATTTATTTATTTTTCCTACTAGTTTTGATGGCATTTTACTTAGTCACTGAAAAATACTTCTAAGTATATTATCCTATTACAGGAAAAATGTGAAAAAAATTATCGTGAAAAGAGAAATAAATTTAAATTTGATCAAACTCAGGCACTGTTAGTAGAACATTAGAACATGTTAACTAACACTGTTAGTAGGCCATATTATTTTACTATGGTAATGATAAAGGCAGGAAGAAGTTAATCCCCATGTGAAATTCCACATTCAGAAGGCAGAGGTGGAAGAAGAAACCCAACCACTTAAAGACACCATATGACAACACACAACGTGGAAAGGCTCTGCAGAAACCAAGCTTGAACTCCATGAGCCAGAAAAGCCCTTCCAGTCTTGTCTTCCCAGGTGGGTACTTTCAGTGACAGATCAGCCAATTCTAACTGCAAGTATCAAGTGCTTTGCTTCAGCGCTGTACATCTCATACACTGAAATATCAGACTTTAATTATCTGCAAGACAGCCATTTCAGCAAGATGATTAAAAAGAAAAAAACCACTAAGCCTCCAGATCCTCACTATTATTTGTTAACAATGCTCAGAGTATAACACTGGCTTTTCAAGACTGACAAGAGATAGCTTCTTACCAAATCTATAGAAATTGCATTTAGTGATGACCTCTGTCCCAGTAAAATAAGCAGAAAGATGACTCTGACACTTGGGTTAATTTTTCTCAGATGCCCATGGGCAACAAGAACACATTATTTAATTGCTCTGCTAAGGAATTTATGATAGTCTTGGAAGGGAAATAACATTCACTGTAGGGCTTACAAAATAAACTACCTGAAAAATTCTTCCTCAGTGTTTCTCCAAGCCTCACCACTCGTACTCTTTGAATTGGTATAACTCAAATTCCAATCTATCATGAGAAAAAATGAACTTACTTTATCTTGGCTTCCTATTTATATGAAAATGCAGTGAACATTGAAGTTTACATTTAATTTATACAACTGACTATAATCTGTAAGGTACAGAAGAAAACAGTAATTACTCATCAATATTAACAACACTATCAAACCTTTGAAAAATTGACAAAACAGGGCTCAAAAAACCTATCACCTGCTAAGTTTTGTAATGTTTCACTCCACCTAGACGAATATAAGATTTTAAGCAAATCGGTTTTGATATAAAACAATCCTATTTCAACTGACTCTGCAGGAACAGCTTCAATAGACATGCAAGATCTGTATGTTTTAAAATCCCATTTTTTCCAGCAAACCATTTCCAGGAATCTCTACTCAGTTTCTGCTAGCTAGCCCATCTGCAATATGAATCAATGAAGCAAGGCTGTGAAGAGTCATATAGGCTGGGACTTTCTTGCAATACACAGGCATATTTCTTTCCAGCAAACTGCAGGAAAAGCATCACTGTTCTAGACAATTTGTCCTTAATAGAGCACTGAAATCTGAGGAGATGAAGCAGGACACAGAAGGCTGCCTCATGAATTTTTACAGCTATCTGTGTATACTTAAGATTCTGCTTCTGCTCTTGCACAGGAGATTTAGAATTTCTCCTTTGCTTTAAAAATCACAACTTAAAAGACATAGCATTTAGAAAAGGTACAACTGTTACAGATCCAGCTCAGCTACAGTCCTAAGTCTTGTCTTAGGTAGCTGCCTTGATATTCCTAGCTTTTCCAATAGGGGTCCCTATTTTACAGGGGAAATTGGTCTTTCCACTCCCAGAATAAGAGTTGAATCCACTCTGTAAAAAGGACTTTCTAGGTTTCATCTTCAGGTAGGGATTTCAAACAAACAAAAATAAAAACAGGACAAGATCCATACAGGTGTTGCTATGAACTAAGATTGCCTGCGAGTTTAATTACTTTCCACCTCTTTTATTCAACAGTCCAATATTGTGTTTTCCTTCTTGCATCATCACAAAAGAAACAGAGGCAACATCACTGCTCAAACTCTTACATGGTCACTCTGTAGGAGACCACAATATAACATCCATCCCCATCCTCAAATGAATTCTAAACTATACCTTGCAACAGAAACAACTAACTCTACCAAATGCACAGAAAACAGGCACATTTGAAATCCCTGTGTCTGCATGAAGGTAATTTTAAAGTTTTTCCAAAAGACTACAGATGCAAAAGCAAATGAAGACACTGCAAATAAGCACACCATCATGGAAAGGAAATTCTGGAGCAGTATGTTTAAAATTATCCTAGCTCCAAATAATCTTCTCCCATGACCCATAATCATCTCACAACTATCAAGGGAGGGAAAAAAAAGTGTTTCCTGTTTCTACTTTCTCACTTCCAATTATGAAGATGACACTCTTGATAAATATGAAGTTCAAGGAAATTGCAAAATAATGTCCCTTGAAACTTCATCAAAAGCATACAGGAAATGAACATGCTTCTCAGAAGATATTAATTACGTAACGCTCTTTTAGATAGTTTCATGCTTATTACATAAATGTCTTTCAGATGTAAATATACAAACTTTTAAAAGTTGTTCAGTACAAATATCATTTAAGTGCATTAAAAATGTTTGCCAATCACCTGTTTTCCTTAACTAAATGGTTCTGTATCTGATTTTGACATTATAATATAGTAATTGAGGGTTGGGGATTAAGAAGAGGAAGAAGCAGCTACGGTTCACTTTTAATAGATGTTTTCTCCAAGATATTTTTAAGAAATATCAAATCAAGCACAATGTCAGCAATGTCCTAGAAAGGAAAGAAGATACACAGCAGCCTGATAATGACCCAATTATCAGAGAAACAAAAGTTACATTGGTATCTGAATGAAGGGGAAAAAAATTACTCCTTTTGAGAATCAAGAAGTTCTAGCTATGTCAGCATTCCTATTACAAGATACATAATACAACAGAAGAAAGCAAAAATTTTAAATTGCTTATTTATTTGCCATTTAAAGGCTGCCTGAAAAGTAAAAAAAATCCAAATGCAAATTAGATAAACACAAATATATACTAAATTCTTCTATCTTACCTCATGAATAAAAATCAATTACTTTTCTGGACTATGGCACTAAGAAAACCTCCTAAAGCACTCTACAATTACATGAAACTGTGACCTTTTTCCCCACTGTATGCTACAAAAGTAGAATTCTCCATCAAAAAGCACCAAAAAGTCCTAGGACAACAGGTAATAAGCCACTTATTGAAGGCAAGGAAGTTGTAATCTGCCAACAACTGCCTCTTTAATCAGAGCCACATTTTATTTTCACCTGTATACTTACTGAAGACCAGATGCTAAGCTACTACAAATGATGATTTTCTTTAATTTTCAATACTTTTTTTTTTCTAAAATTATGTCATCTTAAAAAGCATAAAACATCTTTTTAAATAACATGCACACAAATCAGCACATTTACACCACAAAGCAGCAGTTAACAAAGGACAAACTGAATTCCAGATTATTTCAGTGTATGTCTGACAGAACTCATGAAAAGCATCACTCATTTCTCTGATCCTTTGGTAAAAGATCACAGCACTTGTATGTTTAAAATAGGAGTCTGGAATCTGAGCTGTAAGAGAAAGGGAATGATTACTGCACAAGCCCAGCTATAGATACCTTATCCACAAGCAGGGTTACATCAAACAGTGGTAGACACTACAGTTCTAATATTTATGTTTAAAGAGACTATTCTTTGTCATTTTCAAGTAATCTTTATCAAACGGCAAAGTTACTGAAGTTTTATGTTTATCAGAGACAATTGCTTGCACTTTCAGAAGTATACTGCCATATTTTAATAAAACACACTGCTAGGCCATATTGGAAATTAATTATTGATCCCCCTGAGTTGTCAAGATTAAACTTTCACAACCAATTACTGTAAGATAAATTAGCTGTAATGATGAACAGTTATAAAGTAAATTAAATCCCTAAATCATTTGCTGTTTATGATATTTAGATTGCTGGCTGTATGAAAGTTTGTAACCACCTATGCAATAACAAAACAAACTGAATTTCAAGGAACATGGAAGGACTACTGCTGCCTGACGCATTTAATATTTTATGAACAGTTATAAGCATATTTTTCATGACCAAAACACTGGAAACAAAGTGATTGCCACAGCTGCCAAAGAAAATTAACACAAATTTAATTTACACGGTTCTACTGGCAGTAGAAAGAGCACATATTTAAATACAGCTCCATGAAAGCTTAGCTGGCACTACGTAATAAAGTTATTCAATTTACCATAAACCAGAGCTTACAATACTAATTGGTGCATTTACAAACTTGAATCATAAGAGTTAACAATTGTATGCTTACAATTTAAAGACAGATTGTTTGTACACTGTGTGATAAAAGAAAAACCAGAGATTTAAAATCAACATTTAGTCATAAGAGAATGCTAAAGATAAACTCTCAGTAGATGTCATTAGTTTAATTTAAACTCCCTATATTTTAAGTCTGTTTTAATTTGCCTAAGGCACACCTCAAGCCCATCTACAAAGAGAAAACCTCATGACTAACCTACACAGTTCTAAAGCCATTTTTCATAATTGGTTGTAAAACCAATTTGTAAGATGCTGTAAAAGAGCCAATGGCCACCATTGCAAGTGTCTTGACAAGTATGTTTTCTACCAATAGTGTTGGGAAAGGTAAGTATTTACAAAGAAATGATTCATACAAATACTGTATGTTTCTCTGAAGATATTATTCAAATAGCAGTGTTACTTTATTACTCAAATACCCATCATCAGAGTTACCCAGTTCAAGACCTACTAAATGCTAAACTCAGTACTTTGAATTTTAAGTCTAGCACACAGAAACACTTCCACTTATCTACATTGCTCTTCTTCACTACATTTTGTGGCTTTTATCTATTACTGAAGAAACAAAACCACAAATAAAACAATCTTCCTGAGTTGCTAAGGCATGTCTGAATTATGACTTGTTTGTGAAGTTGTTTTCTTTTTTTTTAAAAAGATGTTTTTGAAAGAAGCCAGTTATTTGTGAAATATCTAAAAATTCAGAAAATTTAGAAAATACTGAAACATAAAGGCTACAGAGATACATTATAATCTTAGTACTCTTGAAACATTACAAAATCAAAAAGAATCACACAATCAGAATATCTGGAAAGAGCCCTTGAAGATCACCAAAGTACAACTCCTAGTTCTGCGCAGAACAGCCCAAGAGTTGCACCATCTACCTGACAGTATTGGCCTAACACTTCTTGAACTCTGTCAGGGTCAGAGCTGTGACCACTTCCCTGGGGAGCCCGTTCCAGTGCCCAATCACCCTTTTTACTTCTATCTGATCTACATCTTCCCTAATACAGCTTCAGGCCATTCCCTCAAAACCTGTCACTGGTCACAAGAGTGAAGAAATCAGTGCCTGCCTCTCCACTTCCCCTCATGAGACCACAATGAGGTCTCCCCCTCAGTCTCCTCCAGGCTGAACAAACCAAGTGCCCACAGGTTCTTCTCACATAGCTTCCCCTCCAGACCCTTCACCATCTTTGTGACCCTTCTGGATGTGCTCATATTGTGACACTGAAAACTGCACACAGGACTCGAGGTGAGGCTCCACCAGCACAGGGTAGAGTGGGACAATCACTTCCCTTGACTGGCTGGTGATTCTGCACTTGATTAAATTGTACCAAATCCTCAAAAAGTCAAAGTTTGCCCCTTACACTGAATATTAGTTAAGAAAGCAGTCCACCACCTCATCATCAAGATACCATGAAAGTAACGATACTCATTTAGGGCATAATCTATTTTCTTTTCTGGAAAAAAAATCCAAAAGGCATTACACACCCAACTGGGATACTGATCTAGCCTCCCTACAACAGAAGACTTTCAACATAACAATTTACTGCAGAGTCCTGCAATAGAACTACAAAATTGATTTGGGGTACGCCTGACACGTACAACAGGGGTGAAACCACCCAGGACTAGACACCTAAGAGAAGTAAACATTTCACCTGCTTTGAAGCTTCTTTACATGTCAGCTTCAAGTGAACAAATTCTCAACTTCACATGTCTCAAGGCTCCTAGCTGGCACAAACCCTAAACTTTTGGGTGTTTTTATTCAGTGAGTGATGTGATAAGATGAACAGGTCATTAGCAACAAACCGTACTGATGGCAACTCCCATTTTTGAATATTTGCGTATCATCTAACTGGTAAAAATAGCTCCTGAAATGTTTCTAACCATGAGACAAATCATACACTTACAGTTACTGTCAAGTCTGGAGAAAAAGCAAATAAAGGAAAAGCAAATATTGTGGCCAATGGTGAGCACAAGTGTTATGATTAGGGAGGGTACACAAGACAAAGTAGACCATGCCCGATTTAAATGCTTTTCCCTTGTCTGGTTTCCTCCAAAACTAAAAGTTTCTTTTCAGAGTTATCACATTTACTCTTCCTTGCAGAAACAAGCTATAAATTACTTTTATTAGGAAATGCACTATCAGAAAGGTCAAAAAAAATTATTTAGATACTATACAAGCCATCACTGTATCACTTCTGTGTTTCACAGTTCCACAAAAGATAAATGGAATCAAGGAGAAAACCTGCTTTTCACACTAATCATGCTGTTAACAGTTCATTAAAGCAGAATTTGAATTGAAATGTTATGTTAAATAACGTACGCTTCTTCTCTAATTTCTGGTCCTTTTTGTAATAGCCAGAAACTGCAAAAATCTAAGTAAGAAGACTTCAGTTATGGATAACGGACTCAATTCAGTTTTCATTTGCATTGAAGAAGTAGAACATGTCAGATGTCTGCTTATTCAGGCCTACCTTAGAATCGTGATTAAACAGATGACTGAACTAACAAAAAAGTTACAGGAACTTAAATTTTTTTCATTAAGAACCAGTTATATCAAGTAGACACTTTAAGTATGAAGTACCACTTTCTGATTTACCACTTGAAGACAGAAATTCCAGATGAATGAAAAATAAGGTTTCCAAAAACAGAAAAAAAAAAAAAAGAGCTACTGTAATGACACTGATTTCTTACCCTACGCATGGCTTCCTCCTCCTCTTGACGCTTCTCATAATGTGCAAAGTCATCAAAGATTGAGGTGGTATGCTTGAAAGTAGCAATTATTTTAAGCACTTGCTTGGCTTTTTCTAGGGGTACCTCTTGAGTGTCCCTCGAATTGGTAACCGGTTTGTTGTCATTGTTTTCCAAGCGAATATGTCGCAGTTGGTTATTGGGAACGTCTTTGACAAAGATCCATTTGACATCAAACTTCCCCTTCCACTTATCCTGAGACCAGACACCAGCATATGCATTGTAGTCCACAACAGACTTCATCTCAGCCACTCCACAAAAGTGTCCACTGCCATTCACACTGAAGAGTAAATAGAGTGGGCCTTTTCCATTCAGGGACCGGTAAGCAGCATCCAAGCGCTTATTCCCGTGCTCAGTACTACACCAGATAGAGTACTTAATGGAGCGATGAATATCGTCCTCTGAATAACTTTTGATTATAAACACACGTCCATTCTTCAGATTCCAATCGAAGTCTTTGGGATTGTAGTTGTTTATGGCCTTTAGTTTCTCCAGCACTGGGTGCACTTCCACACCAGAAGGTGAGGAGCTGACGGATACAACACCTAAACCAAAGTTCTCACTACCAGCTCCGTTGTTCTGGCTGAAGCCCACACCCCTATTACGTGGAGCTACCCAGCGGTTTTGAAGCTGCTGCTGCTGCAACTGGTGAGGCTGGGCCTGCTGCTGAGGTCCTTGTTGCTGTTGTGGTTGCTGTGGCTGAGGCTGCTGTTGAGGCAGTTGGCTTTGCACCAGTGGTGGTGGTTGAATTAATGGCTGAGGCTGCTGGATTATAGTCTGAGGAGGCAGTACTGGTTGAGCTGGGGGTGCTTTTACCACTGACCCTTTGTCATCCCAAGTTCCAATATTCATGTTGTGTTTTATAGGTGGTGGCGGTACAGCAGGGCCCCCAATGCCCACATTACCTTTAGGCTTGAGTTTCGGCTGAGGTTTAGCAGGTTTCCTTGCAATTGCAGCCCATGAGGTTGGTTTAGGTGCTGAACTGCTAACTGGGGGCACGCTGTTAGCTGCAATGCTCGTCATACCTGTACTGCTCAGAGCTGAACCTACTGTTTTAGTTACAGCAGCCGTCATATCTCCACCAATTTTCAGTCCAGTCATGCCTTGCTCAATGCTGCTAATCCCAGGCACCTTGCTCAGAGTGTCACTGCCAAATCCAGCCTGTCCATCTGCTATGGCTCTCCCAAGAGAACTAGGTGGATAGCCATAGCTGCTGCTGTAAGCAGAGCTTTGCGTTGATTGTCCCTGAGATCCACTTGTACCCCATGTAGAGAAGTCTGCATTCCCAGGAAAAAAATTAAATCCATGCTGCCCAAGAAATGGAGGGGTATTTCCTAATGCCCCAGGTTGACTAAATACACCATCAGGTATGTAATGGTGTTCACCATTGCTCATCTGTCCATAAGTTGTCAAATATGGCATTGGAGGGTCACCTGCAGTTGACCATGCTGCTTCACCTAAAGAGTATGGAAATCCAATGGATGGAGCATAATAGCTAGGCATATATGGGTCTGACATTGGTGGATAGCTGTTACTCTGCAAGAAAATAGAATTTAAAAAAATCAGCAATATTGACAATTATGCTCAGGGGGAAAAAAGAAAACTGTAATACAATCCAAAACATTTTTAAGGCTTACATGAATGCATTTGTAACTTCCACCATTCCTCAAAACATAAAAGATGAGCGAGGTAACTGTCAGATTCTTCAAGACACCTTCTCAAAGCATTAAAGGGCTCCCTTTTTTTTCTAGAACATTATCTTAATTTTTAGCTACTAAGCTAGGTTTGAAATGCCTCCATGCCAACAGTATCAAGAAAAAAACAAGCTATTCTAAAACAAGTCATAACTGTACCTTCTCAACTAAAGAAAAATAGCCACAACTATGACTTAAAGTTGTGGTATTTCTAGATTTTGTCATATTTCTAAATTCTAACTGGACACTCCAACAGAATATTACAGTGAAATGGATGCAAGGATGCCTGTTTGTTTCAGGAGTAGCAACAAAAAAAAAGGTAACATATCCATGCTATAGAGAATGGGCATTAAATCAGTACTACACCAGATAGGCTCCTGGGAAATCACACAATTTACTCCTTGAGACATTTGAAGGACTACCCTCATATGACTTCTGGTGTTGTTTTGTAGATAAAAATTACACATATCATCCTCTAGCTAATGCTTCCTTAATGTATTATTAGGAAAAAAAAAAAGTGAAGGAAAGCAAAATTCTTAGTCTTTTACTAAATTGCACTCTCTCAAGAACACTCCAATTTACAAACTTAACATAACTCATTAACTTTCAACTACAGAGGCAATTCATAGCTCTGGAAGTCCAGCCATTAGTTTCTTGGCAGAAGAGTTGTACCAAGCTGTAGTGATATTAAGCTTCCATCTATTATGCTATCAGCTGTGAGCTACTTCTACCACCTTTAAAGGAAATCATGTCCAAGCAGTTAATATATTCTCAGAGCCAATAAAACTGTTGTTTTGGACTGCATCCAAAATGATAATTTTGTTTTAAATGTAAGGGTTTGGGGTTTGTTTTTTAGCTCAAGTTTCTTGTAACTGCATCTTTCTGAAGCTAGAACAGAAGCACAAGAGCAAGAGACATCAAAGCAGGCTTTTTAACTGAAGCTTTCCCAGAATTCCTAAGAATACTTCATCTGCTTAAGGTATCATATGATGAGACAAAATACAATATAAAATTATATTTCTATGTATATTCAGGCAAGTCAGCAATGTTAAGAAATATCCAAAAATTAAGTCTGGAAGTCAGCTGAATGTCAAAATTAACTTTTTAAGGTAGTAACCAATGTTCACTTACCTGATTTGTCTGACTACTTAGATATGGCTCAAAATCATCATCATTTACTGCATCCTTTTGATGAATCGAACCGTTTTGTACTGAAACTAAAAATAAATTTGTGTTAGAATACTCTCTGGAAAATCTATGCTGCACTTTCAATCTAGTTAACACTTCTTAATCACCTGTACATTGAAATACATATTATTGTTAAGCACCATTCCAATTTAAACAAAACAGCTCATTCTACTGATCATGAGGCTCAATCTCAGGAGAAGTCTGCAAAGATGGCAGCTAGGACAGACTACTCCTGACTCTTTCCCGAGATCCACAGACAGATGAAGAACCACAGGCACACCTTATTTGCACAGGCAGTAAATCCAGCATTTCCAGAAGTACCAGACCAAGTGCAAATGTGCAGACCAACCTGATCTATAGACATATTCAATAGGTTGATGGAAAGTTGCAACATACAGCTTTCTCCTGCCAGGAGGAAAGGCAGTTACCCACCAAGACAACCATGAAGGACACCACTATTTAGCTATTTAATCCTGTATTTCCTACATAACTGTACTGCATTAGTGACATCTCTGAAGCTCTGAGGTGACAAAGCAAGACAGAAATAAAAGCTTAAGTCCCAAAGGGTGATTACAAGCCTTTCCCAACACACATGCCACTATAAGCTGGAATCTCTTCCTACCTGCTCTTCTTGGTCTTCTATTACCTTTCATTTCATCTAAGGCATTACACCTACCTGGGATTCTCCAGTTGCCCAAATTACTTCAAGTGTCTCTCTACCATCCCCCAGGCTACTATTCAAACAAAGCCACACTGCGCAAATTTCTGCTAAGTTCCACTGTTTCCCATGGTGCAAAGAGGAACAGGGACTTAAACCAGCACTTTCAATTACACAGCCTGAAGATGAAGATCTGTTCTCAAAAATAAATTACTGGTTATCCAAATGCAACTTTTTTTTTTTTTTTTTTTTTGTCAAGGAGGTTCAGTGGGGGGAAAAAAGAAAGTCTCAGGACGATCAGTAAGATGCACTGAAAAACCACAACGGCACAAATAACAATAAAACATCAGATTTTCTGAAACTTAAAAAATTGAGTTACGAGCCAACTTTAAAGCTTCCCTCTTTTAGAAAAAGCTTCTGAAAAGCATATACAACCATGTAATTAAATATTCAGATTTGCTGAAATTAGCGTTTAAGAGTCAGGGATTTTTTCTTGCTTCATTGGGGGTAGGGGGCTTGCCACCCAAAATTCACATTGTAAGACAAGTAAGTGGTGCTTGAATTTTTTTTTCACATTTGACTTCAACACTCCTAGAACAAAACTGCCTTCAGTGAATTAAACTAGTTGAAAGAAATGAAAAAGCAATAGATATAATCATGAGGAATAATCAAAATCCTGGAAAATTTTATTAACTTCAGACAGTAATAAAAAGAGGTAAAAATTCATAATTTAACAAAGAAGTTTTTTTTTTTTTTCAAAGCAATTATCTGGGAAGGAAGCAACCTGTGTTTTGAATACCTTCGTGAAGTTTTAAAAGAACACCAGACACTTCAGTTATTACAAACTGCCACACTGCATTTCAATACTAGCAATTGTCAAATATGACCAGCAATGCTAGCACAAAGTAGCTTAGAACTGGATAGAACAATATTCCTAATTAAACACCACATTTAAATTAAACATTAGGTGTTGGGGGTTCTTTACTCCAATAAATGCTTTCAGTTAAGATCATGTATCTTCCTGAATTTACTCACAATGGTAACATATTAATGAACTGGTATTCCTCTTTAGAATTGGCCCAGGTAACACACAGGATGAGCCTCAAAACATTATGTCATGTCCACTGCTTAGACTTAACCAAATAGTACAGAGAACACAACTCTCAAATACAATTCTGTTATAAGGAAAAACATGGGTAGCAGCATATTAATTTCTTAAAAGCATACCACCACAAATAAAGGAATAAACAGATATATGTCAAGACTAGAGTCCCATCAAAATTAATCTCCTCATACTGACAGTTAATCTTCAGAAAAAGTACATCTGCTGTGTTTATTGTTCCACAGGTATCTAAAGGTCACTGAACACTGAATTATTTTTGGTATGACATTACAACTAACATAGGAAATACATTGACAAGAATATTTTTCTTAATCATTCTGTAGAATGCTGAGATATTAAGTCAGTGACACAAAATATTTCTAACACTGATCTTTTTCCTAGTGAAATATATACATTTCCCAATGAAATAGCATCACTGGAAGCACGTCCCTCTAGCTTTTCATTCTAACTTTACATAACATGTTAATAGTGAAGAATGTAGCCCACACAGGCATTTAACAAGAGCAAATGAATGCCTCATTCCCAAAATCTCACGTTAAGTGCTCCAACTGAACAGGGCAGTGATGAAGAATACTAATTGAAACTAATCTACAGATACTAAAAATATCTGTATCAATACAATGCTATAAATACCATATGTTTCTGCAAACACTGTGAAAACGTACAGCATAATTAGATATTGGAAAGAAGCAACTCATCAAATAGAGGAATTTAAAGCTAATATTCTTTTAACTGCTACTATCCTTGGAATAGCCACTCACAAAAAATGATGGGCAAAGGCACAAGAATAACTTTTTCATTAAAAGTCATCATATATTAATGTGAAGAATAAACATTAAAAGAAACATGAAACATTTCATTCTTGTTTTAAACCTAATAACTACATTTAAGCCTCCTATAAAACAAAACTGTTATACACATAAGTGTAAAAACAAGTCAGCGCCTTCCTATGACAGATTTGATACAATGGCACAAAAAACAAAAGAGGGGAGAGAAAAAGTTCCAGGAATGCCTTTTTTCTCCATGCCCCTGTAAGTCATAATTTGATGGATGTCAGTTCTGATGTTTTATGTCAACTGTTCAGTACAGTAGTTGACAACTAGAGTAAGAAAACTTTCATGACAGGATGATTTACTCATTCAAGTCTCTGAAACACCAACACGAATATCTGACACAACAGAGAGACAATACTGCTCTACAAACTGTAACTTCTGTCCCACAAATTATGGTCAAAGGAAATAGCACAGTACACCAGTTTATAATCAATTAGAACAAAGCACCCAAGGCATTTTACTAGACAATAAAAATCAGCTACCTACCAATATTATTTGCAGGTCTGCACTCCTTTTATTGCTCACTCATTCTCTCATATGCTCTCTACCAGATATGTGGGCAGCTTCTACCATTCTCCTTAAGGTTACTACTCTTATGCACAGAACCAACTTCAGATTGGTCTGTTAACTCAGTATCATATCTTCCCTCAAAGCTCCTCTAAGCTGACACCTATCACGACAACTGAAAGACTACTGTCAGCTAACATGTGGTAAGGACTGCTGACACTGACTTAATTCAGCCACTTGAAAAAGCCTCTAGCCCAAAGCCAACAACTTGTGCTGCACTGAAGATGGTAGCACAACCTCCTAGACCTTTAATCTAATGCTAACTCATAACTTATTTTTACTAAACAGACATTATGCCAAATAATTTAACAGAGCGGAGATTAATTGTTCTGTTTCACTATAATTTAGGTCATACTCTCACCAAGAGAATACATCATAAGTATTCATTATTTAAAAGGATGCACTCCATAAAAAAATCCAAGTTCAGAAATGCAAAAATCTCTTCCTTACATAGCAAACAGAGATGTGTTTTGATTCAAACATTCCACAGCAGTGACAAATTATAGAACACAAAAATATGCTAACATAAATAAGCCAAAGTAAAGCTGACTAGTGCATTTTCACACACTGCAGCATAGCACCCAAATAGAAATGCTTAATACTTCCAGTCTAATTCACATATATAGAGTATAGCTCAAAAACTACCTGTGTGAGTCTCTAACAGATCCATCTAATTAACCTCACTAAAACTGAGAAATGATAATTTAAAGATTGTGAAGACAAAAACTATTTGATATAATGAGTCTGACTTTTTTTCTCATTTAAGGGTAAAATGAAAGGTATAACCACAAACTATTTCAAAAACATGGAATAGTTAGTAAGTGCACTGTGGGAAAAAAAAAAATATAGAAGTATTAGAATATGAGAGAACAAGTATTCAAGAATGACCAAACTAGGAATGTCTGAGGAGCTAAACACATTCTTTTTTTCTCTGAATACAGAGAAATTAAAAAGAACAGGCGAAATTCAATGAGATCTGGGAACCTCACAAGCAATATATGTAACAAGAAGCAGATAATCTGCACACAGACAGAATAATAGAATAAGTATGCTGTGGATAACATTAAATGACAGCTCAGAGAGAACAATTAGATTAGTTCAGATAATGAACTAAGAGGGGCAAGGAGTACCTGAGCTCAAACAAAAAAAAAAGAAGTTTCTTATCTGCATAAGTATAACAAGCATATTAACACAGAGAGGTAGCTGTGTCCATGCTATTCTATAGCTCAGTTTGCTGAGCAGCTAAGAATTAAATGGCCACAAGTGCACTGTTTAGGCAGAAAGAAATTCCAAATAGAATATTAGTGAGAAAACAAATTCCAGACAGAATACTGCAAGATATAATCTGAAATGCTGTTTACAACTGACTTGCCAAGAATTTTAGAGAGAAGAATATCAAGTAGTTAGTAGTTCCTTCCTTCTGTGGGAAAGAAATCCCATTGAGTATGGTATTTAAAAACTAAGACCTTGACAGAAACATTAAAAAAGCAGAAAGCCTACAAACACTAACAAAAGATCAGTAACTGGTGCTAAAATGAAGCAAGACTACAAAAATTCTGAGAATAAGGAAGGTGATGTTTTCTGCTCACAGATATGAGTAACTAGTCACATGGCTGTTGTCTAGCAAACTACGGAAGCTGTTCAAAAGATTCTTCCTGATGATTCTACTCACTACACAGAAATGCCCAAGGTGTACTGTTAAGGAAAGATTATACAAGCATATCACAAAGGCAGCTAAAAAGAAATAACTATTTCACTGTCTGAATTCTGACATTAACCTTTTGCAAAATAACACATTGTAAACTGATGTACTGCTGTGCCATAGTAAAAGTGCTGGGAAGTAACATTTTGGCATACAATTTGCTGTCATCCTGCTCTGAAATAAAAGACATCCTATAGCTACAACTTCTTGCTATGACAGTCAGACATTATCCTCCATAAAAGCAGTATTACAGAATTATACAGAAATATGAGGTATTAACTTACCTTTATTTCCCTGTCCTTTAGGTCTCTGTATATAGGAAAGTGGGGGGAGAGGGGGGAAGCAAAACAAGTTCAGTTAGAATCCTCTAATAGCAACTTCAGTTTAATTCTATTTATTTGCCAATTCTGCCCTTTTCAACTTAAATATCACTTCAAAATATTACTAAACCATGCTAAATGAAAATGTTGTGACATTACTTAAAATAACATTATAAAATACTACAAAACCAGATAGAATTTTATTAAAACATTGAAATAATCTATGATTTAACAGCATGTGAAGCTTAGATGGTACTGAAATGCTGAACAAGTGAATTTTAATTGCCCCTGGGCCTGAAAAAAACATAAGCAATAACCAAAAGTAACAGAGAGTTAAAAAAAACCCTAAGATTACTGCCAATACCCAAATTTCATTATGATGGGTCATTTTTAAAATTGACTGACAGGTACTTGTCAGAGAATTACAATGCCTTGCTTTTTAGATATACAAAGCAATAGAGTTGTATCATATGCTGAACTTCAAGTTGTGCACTCCTCACCTAGGCAATTATACTGAGAAAATTATACAGCCTGTACAAAGCTTTCACACGAGGAAATAATTCCTTGAGGAGGATTTTTTTTTTTTTTTTAGGATTAGTCATTACAAAACACTGTTAATCTGTCATGCTCTAAGAATCAATGTAACATTATAAGTTACAGTATCCTTAATGCCTCTACAGCAAGACAAAATAACTTAGAAAAACAAATGCTAGTCCATGAAAATCTAATTCACTTTCTCATATTACTTTCAACTAAGCAGGAGTGGGTCTCCAGGTTCTACCACTCTCTTAACAATTTTTAGTCTGAAAGAGCTCAGTACTCAGAGGTTTGAAAGTTTAGGAGGTAACCAGCTCCAAGTTACTTTCATGTGCATTTCTCTCAGTTACCATAACACTGTTCAACGCTGCTTGATCTAGAGGTGCACTGGTTAGACACTGCCCTCTCCCAAAACGGGAAAAATCTCTGTAACCTGAAAAAACCTCAACCACCTCATCTTTTGGGATGAATCTAATCCAGACACAAAGGCATGCAAAGGCCAACAAGAGACACAGAATTAGAAAAAGTTGGGAAGAAGCAGCCTTCATGAAAGACAGAACAATGAAAAGCTAAGAGATCACTGAGCTAGAAATAAATGCTTAAAAGAAACTGGAGAGCATGCACAGAGACAAAAGAAACAAAACATTAAAGGCACAGAGAGAAAATAAAAGGAGGCAAGAGACTGCAGGGCTAAAACTTTTGGGGAGTGGCAGAAACCCACGGACGAAGCAGAGATCAAGACAGAATAGCTTCCAGCCAGAAAGAAGGACAAGAAGAGGCCTAGCAAAGGTAAAAAAATAACAGATTCTAAGCCCCGTGAAGGACCAAGTTTTAAAAAGTGCTGTACAGCGCAAGGAGAAAAACTGAGAACTGCTGGAAAAGGAGAAGCCAGAGGCCCGAAGGGAGAAACGGTGGGCGAGGAGAGGGAAAGGCAGGAAGAGAAAGGATGCGGTAACGAGGAGCCTGGGGGAGTTTGGGGTGCGCAAGGAGAGGAGACGGCATTAGGCGCCGCGGGGAGCCCGGCTCTACGGCGCTCCCGGAGCGAAGAACCGGGAGCCCGGGGGCCGGGAAGGGCCGGCTCCCGAGCAGGTCACACACAAAGGGGGCCGCGGGCGGGGGCCGGGCCGGCAGCCCTCGGGGCTGAGGGCGGCGGGCGCTGCGGGCGGGCGGGGAGGCGGAGCGCTCCGGCGCGGATCAGCGGTTATAAATAGGGGCGGCCGGGCCGGGAAAGAGGCCCGCCATCCCGGCTGCGACGGACAGCCGCTCCCCATGGCGGCGGCGAGGGAAGGAGGGAGGGAAGGAAGAAGGGAAGGAGGAGGCCGCGAACCGCGCCGCCCCGGCGGCGAGGGAAGGTGCAGGTGGCCGCCCTGCCGCCGCCCTCCCCCGCCGGGGGTAACGACGGGGCCGGGAAGAGGGAAGGGGAGAGAGCGGGCGGCCGCCCCCCCCGCCCCGCGGGCGGTACCTGGTCGACGCTGGTGGCTGACATTCTTCACGGGGAGCCGCGATCCCCTCGCTTCGCTCCGCCTGGGCCTCGAGTGATTCCGCACGCCGGGGCCGCTCGCTCGCCTCCGCCTCCTCCTCCCCACCGCCGCCGCCGCCTGATTGTCGCCGCCGCCGCCTGGGCTCGCTGCCGCCGCCGATCGGGTTCCCGCTGGAAGGAGCCGGCCGGCCGGACGCAGCGCCGCTTCCCCCCCCTTGCTCTGGGCTCTGCTTCCCCACAATGGCGGACGAGGCTCCGGCTCCCACTTCCGCTCCGCGCCGCCCTGACCTTCCGCTCCCCCCGCCGCCGGCGTCGCCGCTGACCTTTCCCTTCCCGTCCCCGCCTCCTCCATGTCACGTGGGGCGCCAAGCCGCGCCGCGCGCGCGCGCGCCCTCCCGCCGCCCAGCGGCTCCAGCGGCGCGGGGGGGCGGGGCCTGCGGCGGGAGCGCGAGTGCGCGTGCGCGTGGCGGGAGGCGGCAGGAGGCGGCAGGAGGAAGGAGCCGCGGCTGTTCCCGCCCCCGGCATCGTGCGGGCGCGCGTGCGGCTCGGGAATGCCCGGGAACGGGACGATGGAAAACGTGGAGGATTCTCTCCGCCCCACCGCCCCTGTGCCGGGGATCTGCTGGGGTAGGGCGGTGTGGCAAGGGCGACGGGCACCCGACCGCGGGGCCGTGAGGCGAACCGGCCTTGGCTGCCCAGAGCGGCTGTTGCTGCCTGCGGAGGGCTCGGGCGGCCTTGCCGCCGCCGCTCCTGTCGCCCATCCTCTCCTGGGTCACAGAATCACTGGATAGGTCAGGTCGGAAGGGACTACAATGGAGCATGTGTTCCAACCTCCCTGCTCAGGCAGGGTCATCTCAATGCACATGGCACAGCATTGTATCCATGCTGTTCTGGAATGTCTTCAGGGAGAGCAGTCTGTTCCAGTGCATGGTCACCCACACAGTAAAGAGATTGATATTCAAGTGGAACTTCTGTGTCTCGGTTCCTGTCGGTTGCCTCGTGTCCTGGTACTTGGCATTGCCGTGAAGAGCCCGGATCCATCCTCTTGACACCCTCCCTTGAGTTACTTGTACACATTGATGAGGCCCATCTCAGACATCTGAACAGGCCCGGCTCCCTCAGCCTTTCCTCATCAAAGAGATGCTCCAGACCCTCGAAGCAGCTCTGGAGCTCTGCACTGGAGCTGCTCCAGGAGCTCCGTGGCTCTCCGGCCCTGTGCAGCCCAGAACAGCACACAGCGCTCCCGGGGCTGCTGGCACCTCCACAGCAGGCTGTAAGCAGGGCTCAGGGCGCTGCCTGCGGCCGGAGCCCGCAGCTCAGCCTGGGCTGTCTGCACTGGCTGAGCTCATGGGTGACAACGCCTGCTCGAAACCCTTACAAGCTCACCCACTCTGCTCTGCTCCTGCCCACGTACCTTGGCTGTAGTGTAGGTTTGGTGCGAGAACAAACGATGCTTCACCAAATCCAGGTTTTTTTACCCAGCTGCTTTCAACTCTATTGCAAATAAATTACTTAATTGATGGGAAAAGTTCATCAGTTGAGTAGGGGCTTCCTGCAGCATCCACCAGTAAATTCCAAGACCGCTTCAACAATGTTCCAGGGGGGAATTAAGTATTTATAAACTTGAATCAGAAAAGTCAGCATTGTAATTAATATGCTGCTTCGAGTCAGAAGGTGAGAATGCCTTAAATCCAATACGATTGTCAGGGCAATGGGGACAGCATCCCTCATGACACTGAGTCAAAGTCCCTTTTAAAACTTGGTGCATGTGTTTTTTCTTCTCAAAGTGTTCTTGTTCTGTTTTGGGCTTTTTTTTTAATATTTGCACAAAGTGATCTTGGGGAAATAATACTTCTGGATGAAGAGTCAGTTTATAGTGGCAAATCATTTCTTAAAATTGTCAGAAAGTGAACATTATACTGGAAGTTACCCAGAGTTTGTGTATGTAAGAGTTGCAGAATGCTCATTTACTCTGTTGCAGCACAGTATGTAATTTTACTGACTACCCATGAAGGAACACCTGGCAGTACAGAGGGAAGCAACAAGGATGGTGTAGGTCTGGATGTGGGAAGTAGGTTCTAAAAGAAAAAATTGAAAGAAATGGCTTTGGCCATTCTTTGGCCTCGGCCAAGAAGAATGAGGCTATGATATCATAGGAAGAAAGTAATCAAATATTTTTATGCATTTCAAACATCAAGGACAAGGACAAAATATCATGGATTTAAATTGGGGCTGGCAAGGTTAGAGTTGATCTTTTATGATGCCTGGAAGAACTAGTTGACCTTTAGTAGATCTGCAAATTTAACTTTGGATAAGACCCTTGAAACAATATCCACAAGTAAGACTGCACTCCTGCCTCTAGTACAACTGTTAAAAAGCAGGTGGAACCCTTATATTCAGTCATTCAAACCATATTTCTTTCTCTTTTTTATAGTTTTTCTAATCCATAGACAGGTATGGCATGGGGGGATTTTCACTTCTTAGTGAAGTGTTTTAATGTGCATATAAAAAGATTGAATAGGCAGAAAAAAAGTAAAAGTGAGCCAAACAGAGCACAGGCTCTGGAAGGAGTGCCCACATTAGACAGTGTCATTACTCATAGTCTAGGCATTCATTTCTGCCTTTGGTTTGTTGGGGTTTTTTGTTTGTTTGTTTTCCTGGCATCTTCTGTCCTTGTTTCATTTAGCCACAGTGAAATAACTTCAGCCTTGGAATGCATTTTGGTGTGATGATGATAATACTACCACGAGAAATGTGGGTGCTAATCTCTTCCCAGTGATGAGAGAATTCAGATCTCAGCATTTCTTAGGTCATGGGGACTACTGGCCATGGGTACGTCCCTCCAAGTTACATGGTGAATATTGCACTGAAAATTCCAGTTGCAGTCTTAGAGACCTCAAGTTTGACATCAGTAATACTCAAAATGGATCGGCCACAGAACTCCATTAGGGAATCTGGTCCAGTGAAACAACAGCCTTTGAACCATCTGGTTCATAGCAAATTGCCAGTTCTCAAGATTTTATCCTGTGATCCAGGATATGTGGCTTAATCCTATATTTTTTGAATAATAAAATAATATTAAAAAGCCAGTGTTTCAAATGGTTTTGGCCCTCCTGATTCTTGTTTAGTATTAGTTTTTAATACTGACAAAGTATTAGTTTTTAACTGACAAAGAAGTCTGGAAAGAAAGCAGCCAAAAACTTTAAAAATGGGCATCAGGAAAGGAGAACTCGAACTTATTACTTAACGTGTCATTGGTTTTGACCCAAGGCCATTTATTTTATGAGACTGACAGTTGTTTTTGATTATTTGGAGTTTTAAATGGTGTTTCTTTTGTAGAAGTATTGTATTGCCTCTGAGATAGTGCTGGCCCCTGGTGACTTAATAACATCTATTTACTTAAATATGCAGTGTAATAGGGGGATAAATAAATGCACTATGATATTTTTTATTCACTTTATCATGGTTGCTGTAATTTGTATGACAAAAATCGAATGTGCTGCAAATATTTCCAGTATTTGATAATGTTGGTGTCTGTGCTTGCATGTGGTTCTACATTGCTCCTCCTTATCTATACCATTAGGAATGTGGTAGAGTGAAAATTATCCTTAAAGAAACTGCAAGTTCAGCAGGATTCCAGTCTGCATTGCAAGCTTAGGCTCAAATGAACCTTTTTGATGGGGAATAATGCAAGCCTCTGAGGACTTGCTGGAATGCTCTGTGGCAATTAGTTCTGTAATATTATAGTTCAAGTTCCGGCCTTATGTGGCTCTAGAGACTTTGGAAATATATACAGTTCATTTTTCAAAATGCTTTTAGGCCTCTTTTTTATCCCCTCTAATTTTCCATCGTCCAGTAGTTAACGTTTAGGAATATTGTTTGTGATCTGAACTATGATGGTTTGATTCCACCGCCCTTTGCCATCAGATTATCGTACTGAAGGTCTGCGTCATCTGTGTGCATGACTTGCAGAGTTGGTGCCAATGGAGCCATTTCTAGGCCACTCTGCTGGCAGTTTTCTGAATTGACTTAATTGGACGGAGATTGCCAACCAACAGGAATATTCTCGTCAGGACTCCATTTCCTCATGGTTCTTTGAAATGCATAGCAAATGGATGTGCTCATGACCCTGGAAAGGGCTTGGGGCCCTTCTAGAAATGTAGCTCTAGACTGCAACAGTGCTCAGGAGGAGGACAGTTTTCTTTTGTTTAACCTTGAAATCAGTAGGTCCTAATCAAAGTCTTCCCTGTGACATTCAGCAAAACCTTTTGGATTTTCCCATTACTGCTTTTAGCATAGTTATTGTGCCAGCTTAAAAGCAAACTTTAAGGATGACTGTGTTCACCATTTGGACATACTTTTTTCCCTTTAGCTTCACTGGACAAAACCAGAAGAAGAACATACATATTTTTAAAAGTCAGGAAAACTTTATGGTAACACTTTCTTTGGGAATGATTGAGATTTAATACACAAGTTCTGAAGTGCTCAGAAAATGCAGTGAAGTTTCTCTTCTCAACCATTAAAATGCAAAAAAGCCCACCATGATTTTCTCATACATATCCAAGGTTGTCACTGGACTGTAAAACAGGTGCTTTGTCAAGTCTTGGCTACACACAGAAAGTGGCTCCAGGAATCTTAAAAACTAATACTAAACAAGAGACAAACTGTAAATAGCCTACTGCCTCTTATTCTCAGTGTAGCTGAACTGTAGCTCAAAATAATTAATTTCAAAAGAAAATATTTGTTAAATAAGTAGAAAATACATACTACTAGTATTCTTCCGTTTCTCCTGTCTCAAAAAATATAAAAAATACATCAGTGCATTATGACCTAGTCTTGGTGGTAGACCATCTCCAAACAGCAAGCTGGACTATGTAGCCTTCAGATCCCCACTAACCAATACTTTTATTATTTTCTGTGATTGAGAGAACCTGTGAATGATTCATGAGACCAAGTCAAAGCTCAGGTGTTGGTGACTGCTGATGAACATGTCTTCCAGAATGTCCGAGTTATTAGCACTCGTCCTGCTGCCCCTTGGCTTTAGCTGGGGTCAAGAGATTGGGATGCCCAACTTCATCTGGCATAAAGGATCATTGAATTAATGAAAGTCCTAAAAACATGGGTTATAAAGGAGTGACAAACAGAGCTCAGCTGCAGATAATTTCCCTCTCTGTGTGTAAGACTTAATAGTTCTGAGCTGTAAAATATAGCAGTAAATAAAAACTTTGTCATATATCATTTACTCACTAGTTATTAAACAACTACCTGTCCTGCCTCCTGTGAGAAATTAATTTCTATGTTGAAGCCCAGGGCAGATCCCAGATTTCATCAAGCATTCTTTTACAAGCTTTGAACAGGTCTGAATTTACAGTAGCATCTACAAAACTATTTCAAAATATGCATCAGGCATTCTGATTCTGATTTTGATCATAAAAGCGTGATAAAGTTATACAGTATGTTAATGGTGTTGACGCACTTTTTGGGAATGAGGAAATACAAGTTTGCCCTAAGGAAAGAATTTGAAGTAAAACATTGCATGAAAGGACTGGAGACTTGTATGATAGACTGTAAATAATCGTAGAATAAAATTACAATTAATGGACTATTAAATAGCTCAAAGCTAGCACTGTGACAAAGTAAAGCAGCTAAATCAGTGTATGTTGTCTTTAAAACAGAAATTACTGCATTTAACCAACAATGATTTCACCTCCTAGATACTTTGATTTTATTTCCTTTGTTATGCAGTGTGTTATTTTTAGTGGGCTCCATTATCTGGGAGCATGAGGCAAGACAGAAGCTTTTCACACTGGCAAGCTTTTCTCCACAGAGATACTAATGTATACTTAAGTATTGCTATATTTGATACCAGGTTGTGCTAGATGTTCGTCTTAAGGGAACATGTAGCCATAGCACAACAGGCTGTGCCTACAACAGTGATTAGTTCCTGACAGACCTTTTCTCATTAGTTCCGTCTTAAAAATTATATATATATGCCCTTTATTACTTATATCATCTCTGTGAAACCCTCCTGTCCATCAGTCCATTTTTTAGTTTCAATATCACTCATATTTTGTGTAAAATGAATGTCTCTTGCTGCCTTTGCTCCTAATCACATAGACCAATCTATATTTTGGTGTACAAATTGCTCATCATTATTGCCTGCTTGAAGCTGGTCTCTGCCATCATCCTGACTACAGCCTGAGGGCTACAGAAGATTCCCAGTAGATGGAGTTTATATAGCTGGGTTACTTCTGCTCTGCATCATAGCACTATTCAGACTGTACTTTTCCCAGTCCATTAGCAAACAGCCCATGGCCTGTTCTTACCTGGCTCAAGATATTCCATATGCCAGATCAGAAAAAGCGTGGAACTGTTGTACACTGCTAGATACCCCCCTGTTTGTCAAAGTATTTTTAGGTGACCTGTAGTAAGAAAAAGCTTCTTTAGTTCCATTTAGGCTGTGACACTTTTACTCCAGCACAGCTGCTTATGTGTTTTATTCCTGTCTCAAGATTTGGCTTCAATAAGCTGTAGGTAAATATACACAAAGCTAGTATTTTAGGAGCCTCACGTTAGCCTGCTTGCCTGAGAATATGCACAGAGTGCTATTCTCTAATTATAGATTTTTTTTAAGAAATGGCAGAAAGTTGTGTCTTTTTCACAAGATTCTCTGGTTTTCATTCTTGCTCAAGAAGTCCTGCAACTTTTGTCTTTGGTAAAATGAGTGGTTTGGCTCTGTTCCTAGCATCCATACCACATCCCATTCCATTACTCTGATTTCTAAACTTGGGAAATTTTCATCAGTTTTATAACCTTACAGAACTTTCTAAAATCCTTCTCTCAGTGATACTTGAATTTTTTTCCGAGATGCTTTTTGCTGTGTGGTTTGCTTAGTGGTTAGATTTGAAAGCTGTACAGCACAGTGCTATAGATGTTAGCTGCTAACCAGAAGAAGAGGGACTGGAAGGTTATCTCCAGCACTAGCTCCAAGCTCACTTGCCCTGACAGATCTGGAGAGAATTAAAGTAATCCCTCTCTCCAAACCCTGTGTCTAGAGCCTGCTGTCTATAAAGGGATGTCTGTGCAAGACGAGTTCTCTGTCAATTTTCTTAGAAGGAGACCTATGAATCAGAACATTTGATATTTTGTATTTGTGCCACTCTAAAATAATCTGGAAAAAGAAGTTTTGTTTTCTTTGAAATATGTAAGCCCTCCACCTACTTTGTCAGCACAGCCACTCAGCATTCCCAGGATTAAATTATTTATAGCACATTATTTTGGCACAAAATAAATATGTTTTATTTATATTTTAATATCCAGATATTTACAAAAGAATACCATTAACAAATAGGCACTAAAGTGGGATTCCCCCGTTAGTATAAGTAGGAGGAGTGCAACTTAAATTCTGCTTTAAAGCAGAGATATCTTGTAATGTACCACATACAGACAAAACCAACTTAGGTAACTTCAAAATTTAGATAAAATTGTGTTGATTGGTAGATAGTACATTCATCATGCACATTCAGTCAACCCAAAGTAACTACATTTCTTCATCAATGACAAATGTTTGTTCTTTATCTCTGCTTGTAGCTCTGTGTTACAAGAGTGGATTTATTTCCTGTCGTGCCTTCCTGTAAAATGGCAAGTTAAATCTAGACTCTGAATTCAGTGTAAAATGTGTAAAAAATACTTTCAATATACAAAAGTTGAGAACTAAGACCCTTTTTTTTCCTAAATATAGATTAATTGAATGAATAAATATAAAATACAGCTGAAATAGCTAATTAGATGATGGAAGAACCCATAAGCCATTGGCTATTGTGAATCCATTTTTATTTTAACAGCCTCATCAAAGAGAGATATACAATCCTTGCTATATTTCATTCCAGACATAGAAGCTGTCTGTTTTTTAAAAGCTTTTCATTAACTTATGTAACCAAACGTCTGATCAGCTGCTGGATCAACACCATTAATTCTAGTCCACTCAAAAGTGTTTACAGGGAAGACAGCTCAGGATTATTGTTTTCTAAGCAGTGGTTTTTGCTTGCAATTACTTCACTGATTTCTGTTTGCAGTTGTTCTGATCTTTCAGATCAGTACCTGCATCTCATAAATGCTCATGCTGATTCTGGCATGACAGTGCTTTCTCTTATTGTGAACTTCACAGTATTCTTTCTATTTTAGTTGGCTAGTCATGGCCATTTCTATTACCTAATCTCAACTGCAAGGTCTGGAATTAAGCCCCCTAATTAGACTAGGCACTCAAGGTTTGGTCCCAGTCCTGTGTCATGGTGAACTTAGTTTACTTTAGGCTGATCGCCCACCACTTTAAAGATCCCAGTATTTATTATTTTCAATCAAATCTCAATTTCTTGCAACAATAATTCTGAAGTCTTGCTGAAAAATGCTCTTCATAGGTAATATATAATGCATGAATTATACATTAAGATGCACTGCTCAGATCAAGTACAGAATTTAAAATAAGTAACTGTCCCTCTACAATTAAATGAAATAAGCAAGAAGGATAAAAGTATTAACAAACAGTGTATTGATTAATGTTATATTTTCTTTATTTTAGGGAATTGCTTAGATAGGATACCTATCAAATGTCTCTAAGCTTAATATACTACATTTTAAAAATTACATACTTACATAATTATATGGCAGCATTTGACTGCCTGGTGAACATGATTAGAAATACCTTCTTTCTTTGATTAGTTATTTTCCAGTATTAGAATCATGACTACTACATCCTTCTCACTTGTTTTCATTTAAAATAAATTTATTTTCCTTTACTCAGGGAATTCTAAAAATTAAAGGACATATCCATCTCGATATTTTGGGCATAATGAGTTGGGAAGAGAATGTCCTACACTGAGGCTCAGTAAGCCAAATTTTGTGCATACTAAGCAGTACTTGTTCACCTATATTAACACAGTGTTTTTCAGAGCTGTTATGACTTGCTGTGAACAAGCAATCAAATAGCAAGTTTTAAAGAGGGGAGACCTACAGCTGCCATTTGTACCTTGAAAAAGGAAAAATATTTTGCTCCTTGCTTTTGTTTTGGTAGCTTTTAAATAGATCCACTAGGTGGTGCTTGAAATACAGGGGCAACTGGAAATCATTGTGACTAAGAAATATTAAATTATAATTCCTTAGTCAACACTCCAACAGGAATATTCTTGGCAACAGAAATAAGATTGCTATCCAAATGCTTGGTCTTCTCATTTTCCAGAACTGAGTTTTCTGTTTCACAAGTAAAACTAGATGCTCACCATTATGGAGATGTACTGCTCTCCATTATAAATTTCAGTGGTTCTTCACCTTTGGTACCCTCAGAATAGATTGTTTTCCATTAGTATTTTTGGCATTTGAATAAAAAGTTTATGTCCAGACTCAAAGTGATTTGGATAAGTAGTTCTTTAAATACATTAAATTAAGACAAATCTTGGCATTGCCTGAGTGCTTTATGACTCAGAAGAGAAGTTTAACTTCCAGTAAGGAAATGTTAAGACTGTTGTGATGTTACAACACACAGCCAGGGGGAGGGGCAGGAAGGCCCCTATGGCCAGTTATGCAGGTATGAATTATGGACACTATTCCAATTTCCTTGTGGAGACCAAGGCTCGTTTTCTCAAGCTGTTCTTTAACCACATGCTGTGCACTCACTCACCCTAATGTAAACCATCTTCTTTGGAGCTGTAAGAAAAGTACAGCTGCCCCAGACTTCTTGGTCAGCTGTGCACCAGTCAGTTGCCCAATAATTCTCCTACCTTGCAATCTGACAGTAAAAGCTTCTGGCAAAATTATTTGCTCCTAACATTGCTTCTCTATTAAAGAGGGTGTTAGTCCTGTCAAACTGCTGTCCAGTGCCCCAGTGGGAACTCTGAAGTCCCTCAAGCTTCCAGGAGAAGCTGTGACACCTGTAGCCTTCAGACCACTCTGGTTTCCTTTCCTTCTGCCTTGAAGGTGAAATTCTGGTGATCCAGGCCTCCCTCGGCATGTGGTTTTGAGGAAAGTGCCTTTGAGAAGGCATTTCTCTGTTTCTTGCAGACTCCAGGAGAACAAACTCCTTTAGTTCATATGGAAAGGGGAGGATAGATGGAGGAAAGGGAGGAAACACACTGAACTTGTGCCTATCCTTTTTCCTTCCCTATGAACCTTAGGTATCTGAGGACACACACAGCACCTGTTCAGACCTTGCCCAAGGAGTAGCTGGCAAAGGTGACACCATGAGAGGGATCTGATTGATGGGGAAGTCTAGGAGGGCTTCAGGTCTGGGGTGAGGGAGCTGAAGAACTGAAGTGGGGGAACCCAGTGGGAAAATCAAGGTAAGACTGAGGGTGGGTCAGGAATTGGAGGTGCTGCTCTAGGAGTTATTGATGATTAGGAAAATCAAGTTAACAACAGCAGGAATAGTTTAAGAGACACAGGACAGATTTAGAGTTAGCCAAGCTTCTGTTATTCATAGAAAAATTGTTTGCAATTACAGTATGAAGGAAAAGCATGCGTGAATTGCCAGTGGAAGAGATTCTAGAGAGGCTGTTATTACTGTCTCTAAAGGCTGCACATGTGAACCTGGAGAATTCAGACCTAATTACTGCTAAGTGCACTGCAGTGAGATTTCATCTGTCATTTAGGTGTAGCAAAAAGTCTGATCTGATCATGGCCAAAGCACAAAGGCCCTTTTCACTACAAGAGTGAGAAGCAGAATAAGGTGTACAAAGTAGGATGATGTACCTGGGAAGCTAACATTTCACCTTTATAGGTTCACATCATGTCAAGTATTTTTCACATTTAAAATGTAGTCTATGAAGAAACAGCCTAAGGATACCAATCGTAAAGAAAATTAAGGATTTAGGTCACTGGAAAGCTATAGAGAGGAAATTAATCAGAAACTCAGCATTTTGTGGAAAGATAATTTACAGGACATGAAAAAATAGACTTAATTATCTTCATTGCATCTTGGAATAATGATGATATCCATAATCTGAAATGTGCAAATTAGAAAATGTTAGTGCAGCCCTTAATTAATATGAAGTTGATTGTCCTCCTTCTCGTTTTCTTTCTTATTGTAGATCTGAAATGGATATACAAGTTTTATAAAGACACTATTTTATTTCTTCTTTTTGTTGTTGCTGCTCAAGTTTAACACCAGTTTTAGTTTTGGCACCTGAGTGCCTTCTTTTCTCAATATGCCAAACTGCCAAAAATCAAAGATTTTCTTTTAAACCAGGCACATTTGGGTGGATCCGTTTATAGATCTTATTCTTTATTTAGCTTATTTATTCACTAAGTTTGTGGTGAGTTTTAACAACATAGTTCTTATTTTACCTCTTCTGTTTCATTTTCTTGTGAAGGGGCTGATAAAATCTTTGTTCATGGCAACGTGAGTCTGCTGCAGGGCCAGAATGGTAGTTTGTCATCTCAGCAGCGAGCCAAGAAGGAAGCCCTTGGCTCTGTGAGTCCTCAAAGCAGGGAGAGAGCTGCTCCCTTTGCCAGTCTCAGGATAGACCATCCTCAAATCAAGACGCCAAATGATTTAGCATCAACAAGACGCCAAGTGCTTTAACATTGCACTTACTGTTATGACCTGTGATGTTATTTGAAGGGAAAGATTTCAGGTTCAAGAGCTGAAAATAGATAACTTTGGTAAGACCTCAGGCACAGGAAAGGGTTAATTTCTATTTTATTGACATAACAGTAACTAAATTTTCACTTTTTTAAACAAGCGATTTAGTCATAATTTTTTGTGAAAAGAACTAAAAGCAATTAACTAAGTTTCAGGATCAAAATAAGACTATATGGATATTTTAGTATTTGATGCTGAGGTAGGAACAATGATATTTTCTTCAGTCAGTTTTCCAATGCACACTAACTGGAAATTTGTTCAGGTTAAGTAAGGAATTTTTTTCCCCTGCCATGTTCCAAAACTGCTGTTAGTTTTAAAGCAGGTCACATTCATTTTTGGTGTAAATCTGTATAACTGAGTGGTGTTGGTGTTTTAGAAACATTTCCTGGAATGATTTGTAAGACAGAAAATGATAAGTTTACAAAGAAGTCAGTCTGAAGACAGAACTGCAGAAATATTCCTTGTTCAAAAGCCAGGCCACACAGCCTTTGCAAAGGGGAAAAAACAAGTGTTTTGCTTAGCTTTTTAAAAGCTAAAGAAATAGCAGGTAAAGGTGTCCTAAAAGCATAGTTTCTGTACTTTTTCATCAAGCTCTCTCACAGAATGAAGATGATTAAAGGGGATGAATAATCAAGGTTTTTGCTATGAATTAAACATTAAATATGTAAGGAAAACAAACGAACAAGCAAACAAAAAGCTGGAGTGAATGACTGTTCCTCCAGATAAAAGGAGGTTAGTAACAGCCCATACCAGATATATGCATTAGGACCATATTACTTCTGTTTGGAAGCAAAACTTTTTACCCACTAAATCTAAAAATAAGTTAATATGAAATGAAAATAACTGTTAGAAATCAAAGATGAGATACCTTACTGCTTTGCACAGGACAGAGGTGACTAATAACAGTTCTGAGATAGCCTACAGTATGTGATCTGTTTTGTGCTTGTATTGCCATCAGATATATCAAATACCATTAATTTCTATGCAATTGGTCATGCTTCTCTAGGGTTGTTACATCCACTTCTCACTTCCAAAACATTTATCTGGCAACTAATGTATTCATATTGCTTCCAGGCTTCCTCTGATGGATGATTAACCAACAGCCTCACCCTCATAGCATAACCCTTCTCTGCCTCCTCCTTGCTGCTGTGGCAGATGTCATTTCTCTGCCTGTCATTTTGGCTATACCTGAACATCAAGCTCTTCCATGTTTTCATCACTAGATCATAGTTCTTTTTATTTTTTTAATAATTCACTCTGTATAATGTGTCCAGGATAAAATTCTCTTTGCCTACTCATAAATTTAACCTTTCATTCACGTTACGGTTGTCTTATGTATTGAGACCTTGTTCTGGTTTTGTCAAATTCAGTCTTGCCCTGCTCACACACACCAGCATGGCTGGTGTAAAGATTGTTTTTTTGTGCACATCTGAAAGTGTCAGCTCTATTTGTGTTTCTGTATACTCCATCTGTCACATCAAACCGAAGATGCTTTTCCTCAAATCAAAGCACTTTTTACTGTGGCCATTTCATTATGGCATCAGCTTTTCTTTAGCAGTGAATTAGAAATAGGTGCAAGCCAGCTTCTGCCTTACTTTTGGGAAAAGCTCTTCAAAAGGAGTCTGCTGCTTTCAGCCCCTTCTTGTAGCTCCTGTCTAGGCCATTTCTAGCCTTCTCCAGAGCTAGGCTGTAGGCACACGATAATTTAGGCTTCTTATTTTGACCAGTATGGTTCCACTGTTTTCTTGTCCTCTGTCTAATTCTGTCTTTTTGTGTCTTTCTTATATATAAATATTATATATATATTTATATATAAAATATATAAATATTTCTATTTATAGAAATATCTCTGCCTGAGGCCAGAGACCAACTCATTCTGCATCTCCACAGAACCTAAGAGAACAGCAACGTCAACTATAGTAGTAGTGTCATCAATGCATATTATTCATCTTGCATGGGTTTTTTTGGAATCACAGGTATATTTTGGGGTTAACCACATCATGGAACTACTTTTCAAATCCTTCTGTGCTCAGGCCTTTTATTGAATTTCACTGATAGGATACCAGGTTCCTCTGCCTGGACGTCTGAAAAGACGTCACAGGGAAGACTTATTTTACTGCCTAGGGATAGGTCTGTCCTCTGGCTACCTTCCTGCACTGAAAAAAAGGAGAACATTGACAGAAGATAGACATGGCTCACATTGGCAGAAGATAGACATGGCTCATGTATGCTTCCTTCAATGGTGCTGCATTGAGATTATAAATATGATTATTATCAGCAATATAGAAAGCATTCTTTTCTAGTTAAATTTACTGAAGAAAGTAAAGAAAATCAAGAATAAAAATACCTAATTCATTTATTAACTCATCTGAGTTAATACCCAGTGATTGTGCACCTGGATTGAAGTTGATATCTCACTGAAGGACTCAAATATTGTTTCACTTGGCAGGCAAGGGTCTAAGTAAGCAGGATTTTCCTGAAGGTAGCAAGAAATTATGATGCAATGTGGTTATTTATTAGCTTTGGTTTTACTGTCAAGGAGATGGGCAAATAATGCCCTAATGCTTAGAATTTAAATGGGTCAAACTATTTGCACTGCTTAGACTCTGCCCAACTTCTCTTCCTAGAGATAAGCTTCTCGATTGACATATTTTTGAGAAGTCCTATATCCTCCTTTGATACTTTGTGCAAGCTTAAGCGCTTTTGAAAATCAAGCCATTCATCTAGGTTTTGCAATAAAACTACTCAGAATCATTTTTTGCAGAAGATATTCCTCATTTAAACTCAAAGCTTTCACAGAAAATTACCAATCTGCTTGTACAGCGATCTGCCAATTTGGATAGAATTTTTGTCCTGAAATGTCCAATGTTCACGGTCTAGTCACTGCAAGTGCAGTATCTAAATACCCATCTGACATTTTAAATTCATATACAAATATTTTGACACAGAATGCTCTCATAGGTTTTGGGGTTTACAGTATAAAATGAAAGCAAATTTTGTAATCTTGGAATGCAGTAAATGGATGGTTGTCCTCTGGACAGATTTATTTACATTTGTTATAAATAACTGGTTATTTGAAAAACACAGAAAAATCCTTGTTCACAGTTTAAAGAAACAGCATTTTAAAGCTAATTAGTCTTTCTCTTAAAAAGCAACTTTCCTGTGAAAAAAAAATACTGAGATGAAAATATTGGTCCCGCTGACAAAATCTGCTTTCCATTTGACTAGGAGAAATTAATTTTAATAGTGAGGCATATCGGTCTTAGTTTTACAATGCCCAGCAGACAAAGGTATTACATCTCTACTTCTTGTCACTCTGCTTATTTTCATTTGCAATCCTTGCTGCAAATACTTATCAGCCAGAATTTGCTCACAGGTCCTGATGGTGTTAGTGTACCTTATCTCCCACGACATATGGCTCTTTGCTGCACACCCTGCACATAGAAGTAATGCAAACCAGGTGAAGGCCTGCCTTGATTGTGCCTTCACAACATTTCACTGGTGGCCTTCTCTGATTCACTGTATGCTTTAACTGGCTATAGAAAATGGGAGATCTCTTGTCCGATATTTATTTTATTTATTTTATCACTGCAAAAACTTGTACCAGCATTGCTTCAATGCCAGCAATCTAAAGTTATGTTTCCTCAGTGACATTTTTACCAGGGTGTGATATAAGACACCTAATGTTGTGACTGTACCTTTTTCAAGGTTTTCAGCCATCATCACTGCTTTTATGTAAGTTTTATGAAATGGTAGACTCTTCAAAATCAGTGCCAAAAGTCCTATCGTCTACAATTTTAAGTACAGCAAGTAGCATTGAGGCTAATCAACTGATACAGCAAATCCTATTAAAGTGTTTTACCTTAGACTTTAACTGTTACTTAGGTTCATAATTCTCCTTTAGTCTGAGTTAAGATGAGGTGCATAAATAAATTTACCACTCTGGGCCTAGCAGCTTTTGAAAATCCCACCCTCCAACATACAATGTACAGTTTTATGTATGATTTAATTTATTCTCAAGGAAATAAATGGGATCACATTGCCTGGCCCTCCCTCTGTCTGTCAGTCAGTCAGTCTCTGACCTGTCTCTCTTTCATTACTTTTGAACCCAGGAGCTAATGTTGACTGCAGACAGGAAGACATGGGCCCAAAGGCATTAAGTCCTCACAAAGTATGGAATTACAAATGCTTGGAGAAAGGTGATCTGGAGTGCAAGTTCCACTGCCCTCACCTCTCTGCTATGCACACAGGCTCACGGGCCAGCCCGTGTGCTGGTCACAGCCAGCACGGCACCACTGTCCCTGCCACGCAGAGGATCTTACCTCAGCTCCAGGAACAACCCACACAGAGAAGGCAGGAGGCCTCCACCATCTGCTGAGGATGGTGAAGGAGATTGAAACATTGGTTCACTGGAAACTAGGCCACATTGATTTCATCATCTAAACCTGTCACCTGCTAACTTGCAATAGACAACAATGGACAGTTGCTTCTCAACAGAGATTCTGGAAAAGCGCTCTTGAAAACTACACATTTCCTCTGAAATGACATCAGCAGACTTTATTTAAAAGTAGTTGTTCTCTGGACCCCCACAACTTTACTATCTTGCAAAGGGCAAAACATTTTGACATGTCCCAGCGACAGCGGTCATACTGAAGAGCTGACATTGGGCCTACCCTGCAGAAAGTTCTCCAGTCTAGACTGACTATGACATGCCACCAGCTGCAGACGCTTTATAATCCAATTTTAGTTCACGCTGGATAGTATTTCTAATCCCTCAGGTTTACCTCATCATGATCCCAGGTGATCAGCAAAGAGGATGGGTATCATTTCAGGAAGAATGGAAATCTATCCACAGACTAGGGTTCTAACATGACTTCTCACACTTCGGTTCTTCTGTAAATAAAATATTGATGCCCAAGCCAGTGAAGTTTTATGCCATCAAGGCAGGGGACAATATTTTTACATGCTAATAAAAGTACATTCAGAAATTCAGTAGAGATGATTTGCCTTCAGCTGGAAACAGAGAAGCTGGTGTTAAATGAAATTAAGTTGTCAGTGACTCATCTTAAAGTTTTCTGTGTGTTAAGACAATACAAACTGTAGGCACCATAGAGCCATTTTTAATTCAGTATGTGAAAAGAAAATTATGATAGCAGAGTAAGTAGCCTACATATGTCTTTGCTTCCCTTATATATAGTGTGATGCATATTCTCACAGCCATGTGACAGGGATGAGTCCTTATTGCTTTCAGAAAATGCTCAGACTTCGAGGGGATGTCCATAAACCTGGCAGTGAATAAGCATCACTTCTGCAAGCTGTTTGGTCCAGATGATTCATACCCTTGCTACAGCAAGAGAGCAGGATCAAAGTCTTCATAACTCAGTCAGTCCTTGAGTAACCCTGCCAATTCCAGGCCTTGAATGTTTTTCATTATCTCATCACCCACCAAGGACTGCAGTGTCTTACAGAGCAAAGTAGGTTTAATTTAAGCAGAAGCTTGGGCTGTGCTTGTATTACACGTTTTTTTAAAAAATATTTTTACACTAAGATGGTTTTACAAATACCAAAGAAATACAAGTTCTCTGCCATGTACCTGCCATCAACTGTCTGCTGAGACTGATGAATTATATTACAGAGTAAGACTTTCAAAGGCTGTTACTAAGTCTCTGAGTCACAAATCTTGCTACACAGTATGTTATAAGCTTTTGGTCCAGTACAATAGAAAAAGATTTGACATAGTTTCAAGAAATGCTATCAGCACCAGTGAGTACACAGATAACAGGAGGATGGGTCATGGAGAAATTCAGACATAAAATCAGAAAGTACACACTGCAACCAGACCTGCCACACTTTAGGATTTAAGTGAAAGGCTGACATCTTCAGCACGACACTATGCTGAGGTAGTCCTACAGAATGGATTCAGAGAAGGGTGACACTGATTTACACTCCTTTTTGCTGTACAAAATTGTCACCCTTCAGATACAGTCGTGAGCTCTCAATTCAATTTTGCTTAGCTTGAAAGATTTCTTTGACAATAATACTCCAGTTCCAAAGTGTTTTACATTAACAGATTCCTATGGCAAGCTTAGAGTCCTACTGATATGACTGTCTGGTCTGGATTTCACTGGAAATTTGCATTTGTACAGGAGTTTGCTTCTACAGGACTATTGGTTTGGGGGGATTTTGTATTTTTTTACCTGTATATAATAAATCCCAGAGTGATAGATAATGGGTTTTTTTTTCATGTGCATGGAATGTCATGTCTCTCTAGTTAATAAATGTTATTGTAATTTTTACCAAATGCCTGTTTACCCTGGAATATGTGATAATCTTGAAGAATACTTGTATTCTATTGAGAGTGTAGGGTTAATTTGCTTTAGCTGGTGTGCTCATCTCTGACTAGATAGGGAAGAGGAAAGACCAAGCTGTTTGGCCCCATAAATCAGCTCTCCCTATAATTATCTTGATTTTCTGACTCACAAGTCTACATTTACAGGTTTTAAATATGTGAATTCTTAGTAAAAAAATCAAATACCTGAAAATTAAATATTCCAGGATGTTCCATGTTCTTGCATAAGTTTAAGCAAGTTAACTACAACTTAATTTATAGAGACGCTAGCCTCCTGCAATCATCAGTGGCTGGAATTAAGTGTTCAGCTTTTATGCAATTTGATTTCTTAATCTTGATCCTAATGAAACTTGTATATTAATGTTAAGTGCATGTGCATGAAAGACAAGGTCCTTCTACTTATCCATATCATTCACAGAAAAAAACCATACAACTACTACTGTAGGCTTGAACCTCAAAAACCTCTTACAGTTTTTATAGAACCTTGTAAAAGAAAGAAGCACAAGTCCATGTGTATGTTACAGTCAATCTAAGATAGTTGCCTCCACACCTCTTGAGCACTTGTCACCGACCTGTTAAAAGTATTATCTGGGTTTTACTCAGATGTAAATATTCTCTTGAAGGGCTACAAATTCCAGCTGTCTTTTGAAAGTCTGTTTGTCACAGGAATATGCCAAAAGGAAACATCAAGGAGTTTCTGTCACAATTTCAAGTCTTTTTTATAAGTGTAATCGTCCTGGTCCAAGGACACAAACAAGGCAAAGTTTACAAACAAGCATAATTTATTTAGACAGAGCTTTCAGACACTTGAGCTCTTTTCCAGATGTAATTAAACAAAATAAATACTTTACTTACAAGCTTCATCTTGCAACATGTCTTAATTGCTCTGGTGAAGGATACAACATGTTGGCACCTCTGAAGGAAGCCTTGATGATATCATATCTTCATTGTCACACAGAGGAGTCCACATTAGTATTACAAATACAGCCTCATTTGAAGAATTTTTAACAAAACCCTCAAATTTACAGATATTTTTGTAACTCATCCTGAGGGAAATAACTGAAACTGCTTGTATAACTACCTGTTCAAATATGAAGCCAAAATCACAATACAAATTTTGCAGAAAAGCTATTTAGAAGCTATGAGTTGCTCTGCTGATCAGTCTAATGAAAAGTATCTGCATTTTCCTGCTTTTTTTGTTTTCACAGATGAAGCACTAAGTTGGAAGAATTCTGAGATGGCAAATATAGGCAAATTTTTTTTATGGCTCAAAAATATGAAGGGGTGCTTAAAATCACTATATGAACTTTCTGTGATACTGCTTTGTTTGTCCTACCACCATGGTTGGGTTACACATTTGCATGCAAATCTTTCCCATGGAAGCTCTGTCCAGAAACAAAATAAGTGGGTTTTTATACCTGTTGTTAGTGTCCCCTCCACATTCTGTTCTCTGTTTCTTGCTCTATTTCCAGCTTGCTTTTTCTTCTTGACCCAGGGTAAGTCCACACTTCCTCACACCTCCTTGCCCAGATGTTCACATCTAAATACTCTTGACTGCACACCCCGTTTCCCAATTTTTATCCTTTCCTTCAATGTTTTCTCCCTGCAATGTTATATTCCCTAGTCAGTCCCTCGAGATTTTTTTCAGGGGGTTGGTGTGTTTTTGTTTGGGTTCTTTAGTGGGTTTGTTTTGGTTTTGTTGTTGTTTAGTTTGGGTTTTTTTGTTTGTGGGGGTTTTTTTTGTGTGTGTGTGTGGTTTATTTATTTTTTTTTGTTTTTTTTTGGTTTTTTGTTTTTTGCAAAAACCCCCCTCCTTCCACTCTTTACCTATCTACATTTAATCTGCATTTAGCTAGGCAGATTTTATTTTTTTTTTTACATTTGTAAGGCTGAGGGGGATACCTGTAGGCATTTCAGCAGTGTGCAAGAGTCTGATCAAGAAGTAAGTATTAGCTGTAGAAAGACAGAAAAGGGGAAGTAATCTGGAACAAATTTTTGTAAACCTTTTCACTAGGCCTAAGTATGCCTTTTTAATTATATGTTAAATGATAATAAAGCTTTTAGCTTAAGTAGGCCAGAGAGATCTCAAAGGAAACCTAAAAAAAGGGAAAGATTATACTAAAAATACTAATAATAGCAATGAACTCTTTACCTTTCATACTCAAGCTCACTGCTGCGCAGCAAAGTTGGACAAAGGTTGAATTCAATTTCACCACCCTTTTTCCTGGCAGAGTAAATACATTTTCATTACTGCATATCCATGTTAAGGATGAGGCGCTCCAAGGCAGTTTTGCACCAGCAGCGATCCCCGCATTGCACTTCATTTCCCAGCTGCAATGAAGTTGCAGCTTTTTGCGATTTAGTGTCTAAAGATGGATTATTTTCGCCAAAAGGGGAGGCCACCACCCTTAGCACGTCCCAGGGGTCCGGGATGAGCCTCCTGCGGTGGGGGCCGCGAGTACCAGCGTCGGGTCTCCCTGCCCGGTGGGGCCGCCGCTCGCTCTCCACAGGGAGAGGATTCAGCTCACTTTTGGGGCTGGGAGCGAAAAACACGAGATGGGCTTAAGGCGTAAAATTCTAAGACGCGGTCAAGTCCGTATTAGTGGGAAACACAAGCCGCAGAGAGGCAGGGCGGAGGACGCGGCACACCTGCCGCTCCCGAGCCCGGGGCCCGGGCGGGCGCTCAGGGGTTAAGGCGGGCCGGGGGCGGGGGCAGCCGGGCCGGGCTCTCAGTGGGAGCGGGCGGGCGGCGGGGCTGAGCTCGGCCGTGGCTCTCAATGGGAGCGGGAGGGCGGCGGGGCTGAGCTCGGCCGTGGCTCTCAATGGGAGCGGGAGGGCGGCGGGGCTGAGCTCGGCCGTGCCGCGGAGATGTCGCAGGCTCCGCCGGGCGCGGGGCAGCTCAATGAGCTGCCCGACCACTCTCCGCAGGTGCGCGCTGCCGTGTCCGAGCTGCGGCGGCGGGCGGAGGCAGAGCCCGGCCAGCGCTGGCCGCAGCCCCTCTCCGATGCCTTCCTGGTGCGGTTCCTGCGCGCCCGAGACTTCCACCCGGAGCTGGCCTGGAGGGTGAGGAGCGGGGGCGGCAGGTCCCGGTGCCCGGGAAAGCCGCGGCGGCCGTGGCCAGCCCCGGCCGGGACGGGGAGCAGCCGGCTCGGGCTGTGGCTGCGGCTGCGGGCACGGGCTGCGGGTGGGACAGTGTCCTGCGCTGCTGGGTCGGGCGAGGCCGAGCCGGGACTTCCAGGGTGTAAGTAATTGCTTGTTTTCGGCGTGGCACCGAATCGGTGTGCGCTGTCGATGTGGTAACATAAAGGCTGTGGAAAGCCTGGTACAGTCACTCGCCACTTACACAGTAAGTGCAGCAAGGTCACAGCTCCGATTAGGAAAGAGTATCTTTCAAAGGACACCTTTGTCGTGGTTGTCAGGCTCAGGTTACTAGTAGCTGTACTAGTTTGGCTACAGATTTTTAATTACTCTAAAACTATGAGTAAAAACTTTTTTTTGCGTGGAGTTTAGCCATAACAGCACTCCTTGCAGGCTTTGTTAAATTACGCTACTTTCCCAGCTTTTTGTATGCCTTTTTGCCACAGAGCACGCATATTTTTAATATCATAAGGCATAGATTGTTATCAGTTTATTATTTTTTTTAAAGAAAGATTGACAACCGTTAAACCTTTGGAACAGAAAGTATTTCCAAATCCTCCCAGGGCATTGATTCACATGTGCCACCTGGCAGCTGTGTTTCCATGGAATTTTATGTTGATTGTACAGCATTGCTCAACAGACATCACCTATTAGTTCTGACTTCTCTGGGCTGTAGATTTTCCAAGTTTAGTCACCGTAAGAAAAGATTGTTTGCATATGGATGTATTGCAGGATCAAGATAGCTAAAAACAGGAAACTGAGAAATTGAATTAGGCCCTTAATCATAAATAGCTTTAAAAATTATATTTTTGTTATTTTCATTTGACTTATGAGATTTGCAGCATAGCTTTAAACCTTTCCTCCTCAGCAGAAGAACCAAGGAGTCAAGTCAGATTCCTTTAGGTTTTATGTATTTTGCTTTTACTTGAAGTTTGTGAGATTATATCAAAGCTGTGCACTAACAATTATAAGACCATGCCTTTTTTTTTCTTTCCCCACAAAAACCATTTTATTTTCCCGTGTTCCTTGGCTCCAAAATGCAGGGCTTTATGAGGACATATGGACTTTTGAAAATCCACCAATTGTATTGCAATTGGTTGTTGCTGGTGATCCTATAGACAGGAATGTGGCACTTCTGAATTTGGCCCATATGTTTTTGCACTTTGATGGGATTGTGAGGTGTGTCGTAGGTAGAACTAATCTTTGGGAGTGTAGAATCCAGACTGGTTTTTGAGATGGGAGTCTATGAAGTAGCAAATTTTCTGTATTCCTCTTGAGAATCAGCACTTTACACTGGGGACCTTCTTTGAAAAAGTTGTCTTTTTAAAACCTCTTTAGATTTTCTGGGTCTCCACAGGCTGCAAAGTTTCTGAATTTCAAACCTTCATTTGAATTAAGGGATTCTGATGTTCAAAACCAACCTGTGTATAATGTTTCTGTCCAGAATTTCAGTTCTCCAAGTGCTGATATCATTTTCTAGAATACTTCTCTTACAATATGGGAAGAATAACAGAAGCAGGTTTTTTTGGGTTTTTTGTTGTTTTTTTTCACCACAGGAATGTGTTTATTGCAATTGGTATATCAAGGCCAAAGAGAATTATTGTGCAAAAATCTGTCATGGTCACAAGTTGTATATTCATCCAACCCAAGTGTGACTTCATGCACAAGTTATGTTATTACTTCGTCCCAGACAGAGCTCTTCTGCCATCAGTCCAGAGAGTGGCTCTTCCCTCCTGTCCTGATTTGATGATGTCTCTTGGTTTGGAGTTCAGGCTGATAAGACTGTCTTTGCCCACTGGGCTTCCATGTACTGTATAAATCCCATGTATTTGTAGAGCACCTAAGGGATAATCAAAGTTCATGGCCCTGTCAATGAATGTAAGCAAAGGTTGTCCAGCATCTTCATACGGGCTAAGGCCTTAACTATGAATCAAGAGTCTGGCAACTGACCAGATATTTTTATTGATGCATTTCTGGTTAATAATTGACACAGATTTATCTGATGTCAGTTATCAACATTTAGAAATGCTTCAGAAAAGAATAATCAGGTAGATTGTGTCAAGACATTCCATTTCTAAATCTTTTATAGTGACTCTTAACAGCATTCTTTTTCTATTTTTCCAATGGCAGTTCCAGACTTGCTTTTAACTACTGATATATTGAAATCTCTCATGCTAGAAGAAAATCCAGGGCTGAAACAGGTATATGGAATTGAAGGACTCAGGAAAATATAAAACTGTCTTAATTTCTTGAAGTTGATTATTCAGTTAAGCTCAGTAACAGACTATTCTCACAGAATCACAGAATATACTGAGTTGGAAGGGACCCACAAGCATCATTGAAGTCCAGTTCCTGGCCCTGCACAGACACCCCAAAAGTTGCACCATGTGTCTGAGAGCACTGTCCAAACACTTCTTCATTGTCAGGCTTGGGGATGTGACCACTTCCCTGGGGAGCCTGTTCCAGTGCCCAACCACCCTCTGGGTGAAGAACATTTTTCTAATAGCCACCCTAAACCCCTGACACAACTTCAGGCCATTCCCTCATGTTTTGTCACTGCTCACCACAGAGATCATTGTCTGCCTCTTTTTGAATGTACCAGCTATGTCTGTATGTTTGACTTCATTGTTACCATCAAAACCACTGTCACTTGGATTCACTAGTGACATGTGAAATCTGGAGAACTAGCATCTCCATTTGGACATAAATGTTTCTTCCTGTTTTATTAGGCATTACATCCTAGAACTCTTGTATAGGCCTGACTCTCAGTGACTTTGGAATGCTGTCTTTTTGTACCTGAAATAGATTATACCCTTGGGATTTGTTCTGTAGATTTGTAGATTATGTTCTGGAGAACAGAAGGAAAATGTTTGGCATTGAAACTCGTGCAAAAGCATAACATACTATTGTAAGCATCACTTTTGTGGCACTGAAAACTCCCTAGGGTCCTTTTAGGAGTTCTGGTTGATACCAAGGCATATAGCCAGATTTTGGTTTTGCTCTGCATTTGACTTAAGGAGGAATGAGAATTTCCTAGTGTGTTCTGCTGCAAGTAACTCACTTAGGACGCCTGTGCTGCACAAGTGTTGTTTTCTGCAGTGTCAAACACACTGCTGAGTCTCAGACATTATCTCTGAGGATCTTCACATCACTCAAACATAAATGCTAAGTTAAAATCAGTTATTTGGCTGCTTTTCTTCCATCAATACGGAGGAATTCCTTGAAAAGGATGGAAGAGCCCTTATGAGCTCTCTGAGCTGACTCTTGAGGAAACACAAATCAGTCAGCCAGGGTTCCCTTTGTGCTAAGCCAGCACATGCCAGTCTTTTTCCAGTGACAAAGAGGTAACACATGAGGAATTGGGAAAGTTCTGTGTCTCTATAAAATATTTTAAATTCTTTGTCTGTGTATACTGTATGTTTAAATTCTGGGTACATTCGTACACACATATATAAAAATAAAATACGTATGCACAAAGGTTTATATGCTGAAATTTGAGCTGTGGCTTCTCCCGCAAAGAATGCCAGTAGAAAACATATTTTTTCCCAAGCCTTGTGTACATTGGTACAACTTCTGACACAACAGAGCCCTAATTCTGCCTATCATCCACGTTAATATAAATAAATAGTTATTAATCAAGACAGCTATAATTAATTTACATATACAGATGCATTAGTTTCTCTAACAAGCACAGTGTTTTCTAGTTCTTTTGCTTGTAAGTAAAGTACTAAGTTCACTTTGGTTTGTAGGACATGAATCTTGGTTTAATTGGTAACTTTGTAATCTCTAACATTCAGAAATCTGGAACTATCCCCAACAGACATCAGGGGAAAGAACTCTTAATTAATGCTTAACTCCAGTCACTGGAGTTTTTCATCCAGCTTTCTCCCCTTTATCAAGTTATCTTGCATTTATTTTCAGATGCTAAGTAGGTTATTCAGTTTGTAAACACAGATAATTATACATTGAGATGTCTTTGTGTTGTTAAGTGCGTGAGTCATTTTTTATACTGGGTAATGAATGCATCTGTTTTTCCTGAGATTATTGTTTCATCTATATCCATCTATAGATATCTATCTTTATCATCTATATCCAAACTGACTATTAGATGCAACATCTATGTTTTTCCCTGCTGGAAAAAAAAAAAAATCATACTTGAAAAAAATTTTATGAGTTTTTGTGTTTAAATCCTTGTTGTTTCCAGCTTGGAAAATGTAAATATCACAAAAATGAGAAACTAACTGTATTGATTAGACAGGATTATTTAGGGTATTGAATTAATGCATCACTTTTATTCTCATCTTTATTTTGGTAGGGAGTTCTTCAAAGAGGTGTTTAAAATATATATATTCATGAAGTTGTGGTACCACAGATTTTTAGAAGAAAAGTGACAAATGACAAAGCTACAGATGTTTGCATAGTTGTTTAGTTGTCTTTCACGGTGGTTTTGTATTTTGCTATTTCAGGGTCTGTTTTGGAAAGACCAAGGAAAAAACATGTTGACATTGCTGTCTGGCACAAAGTAGTTGGGACTGATCGAGCAGTGCCCTTTGTAGACAGTCAAGTATTGCCAGAGTGAGATAATCAGAGTACCTCAATCAAGTACCTCAGGCCCATCTTTGCAATTATAGTGAACTTCTGTTCCAGAAATTAGCTTACTTTCCCTACTTTCTCCCTCTTTGCCCCTTGCCTTGTTTGTTAGTTTTAAAATTAACCTAGGCTAAAACTGATTGAATGCAGTCAAGACACTTCTAATAAAATTCTCCTAATGGTTAAATGTTTCTTTCTATGGTGCTGGTTTAAGATGAGGCTTTTATACTTCTTTATTTTTTTTCACTGCCAAATCAAGTGGGATTCTAGCATGGTGTATCAACTTTTTAAAATTTTTTTGGCTCTAAATACATATTTATAGGGTCCATTTCCATAAAAAATAAAGCTAATTTCTGACCCGCCTGCCATATATTTTTATGTAAATTTTGCTGACAAACAATAATGTTTTATAAATTATTTCCTCATGGCAATTATTTTGAGAGACCTACAAAATCACTCAAGACTTTAATCTGAGCGGAAAAGCATTTAGCTGAAGAAAAAGTATGTTTTATGTAAAATGATACAAGAAGCTTGAAAGTAGAGGGAAGGGTAAGAGAGAAGACTATCTGACATGAGCATGCTGTGAGCTGCAAGATGATGAGTTTCAGGTCTCCCTCTAAGAGTCTGTAGGGATGAATTCAGTTTTACTGAAGTTCCTTCTGGTCATTCTTCCAGTGAAAACGCTGAAGAAAATTACACTTGCAAAGATACAAGAAATTTTTAAATTTTTTAAAGTTATTCTATTAGTTGGACCTGACAGCTCTTCTAACTTTAGCATTTCTGTTGCAAAATACAGAGTAATTGATAAAGGTAAAAAATAGTTTCTGTTAATACAAATTATAGGACATAAAAGACTTTGATGTTTTCAGTGCAGTGAACACAATTTGTGAAACTGTGCTGAGGATCAGATTGGGTTTCCCTGTTAGATGAAATATAGAAATAATTTTAAAAGCTAGGCTGTGCAGGCTACCTTTAAGATTTAAAGCTACAGTTTGGTTTGTTGTGAAACAGGGTACTGAAAAATTCTGATTCTCTTAGATACTTTGAAGGTCTTGGGTTAGACCTCCAAGTCATAACCATTGAGGAAATTAAAACAAAATGTGAATTACTTGTAATAGCTATCTCTCTACTTTCCAAACTTGGTGATAGACAACTTAGCAGAGGTGATACAGCAGAGGCAAATTTCACTTGATCATCTGAGAGGAAACATTTTCAAAGACAGCCTTGCATAGCTTTCTACTTATGCAAAATTTCTTAGATAAATTTTAGTTGCAGGGCATAGTTCATTTCCCCCACAACCACTTAATTAATATTAAAGGAAAAACAGTAATTAGACTTGGATTAGATTGGATTAGATTATTTAGACTTCATCACCAATTCAATTTTTCATGATCCATCTCTAAGATGACCTCTCACAGTGCTGCCTGTAATTCCTCAATACAGATGTTACCTCATGAAGGAACACCTTTAATTGCCTCTTCTCTAGCATTAGTCCCTCCTGTGCCTTAGAAATACTGGTTATGGTGCTGCCTCCCAGCCTTGGGAACCAGGGTGAGCAAGTTCCTGACAACAGAGGGGATCTCTGTTTTAGCCAAAACAGGTTCTCATTATTTCCACTCTGTGGGAGGGAAATTGCCAAGTGTGTAATGGACCCACTATTTTGTCATATTCTCTCATTTCAGAGGGGTAGAAGGGACCTCAAAGATGTTTTTGGTTATGCTGATGAGCATACCTGTTTCAAATAGTGAACTGGAATTATTGATGACTGTGTAAAAAGGGAGTGAGTGAGTGAGTGAGTGAGTGAGTGAGTGAGTGAGTGAGTGAGTGAGTGAAGGAGAATGTTCCTCCATAAAATTTTGCATGTCTAAATTAAAAAAAAAATCCTGAATGAATCTGATGCAGTAGCAAAATGAACAATCCTAAAGGTAACCTGAGGAGAAAAAAATGGAGTTTAGATTCATTTGACATAGAAACTACAGGCTTATAGTACATTCAGTCTTCTTTTCTGGCACAAAATGACAACTGCAGTCCATTAATGATTTGACTGGGTTCTAAATTCATCATGGCAATTTACTCACTTGATCCAACATAGCAACCTTCTGTTTCTATGAGTGATTTGATTAAAATATACAATTAAACTATATCTAATTTAATTAATTAAACCTGTGACCACATTTGGAAAACTGTGGTATTTTAAACCACAAACTGTGGTATTTTTAACTGTGCTCTTCCTATAATAGCTGATGGTTACCTAACATTGATATTAATTTTTTTTTCCAGTTATTGAAGAATTATCAGAAGTGGAGAATTGAATGCCCAGAAATAAGCGCAGATTTGCAACCATCTTCTGTTCTTGGTCTTTTGCAAGCTGGCTATCATGGAGTCCTAAGGTCAAGAGACCCACATGGAAGCAAAGTTCTAATATACAGAATTGGTGAGTGACAAAATTGCTTGGAGCAGTTTCACACCCGATTCCGACACTGAAGTTTTTGGGTTTTGTTTGTTTGATTTGTTTGGTTTTGTGGTTTGTTTGTTTTTTAATTATCACCATTTCAGCAGCAAACCAAAAATATTTTATGGGTACGACTGCAGGGGTTGATAAAACTAGATCATATCAAAATACCTTAACTAGAAAGGTAATATATTTATGTTGCTTGCTTGCTTGTTTTGTTCATTTACATTAACATAAAAGTGAATTTACTGAGCTGTAACAGTTAAATCATTTTTCTTATATATTGGTATGGCTAAAGCTGTACAATCCCTTACGAAGAACTTAATTTTCTTTTTACTGCAATTCTTGTTGCATCAAAAGAATCTTGAAGGTTAAAATTTGTAAGATTATGTGGTTTTTTTGGCTGTGAGTGTCCAAAAAATAATTTGAATTCATGAAAATTGTCAAAGCCATGGGCTAAGACCGATGCAGATGCAGCACAGAGTGGGGAGAACACAAGGGTGTACACCTAGTCATGTATCAGCGTTCAGTTTAGGCTTGGATGAGCAGTTCACCAGGCTTTCACTGTTCACTTATAGCCAAAGAGCCCTAGCTAACAACACTTGGAAAATGCTTGATGCACCTTCCAAAAATAATTTCAAAGAGTATGTAGTTAAATGAACACCATATCTCTTTATGCTTGTTTTGGACAAAGGCTTTAGTTTTGCCCATTTTCAAAGAATTGTCTTATTATCAGCTGGTCTAGTAGACAGTTGTGCCCTCTAAAGCTTTCATCTAGGCTTAAGGCTTATCCCATGCAATTTTTCACTCAGGCCTCAGAAAAAAAATGAGATTCACAGAATCATGGAATTAGTGCTGAAAAACAATGATATTGATTGGATTGATGATCTTGAGCTTCTGCTAGCATGACTGTTACTGAATTGTACCTTGTACTGGGTATATGGCCATAGGTAGAACATGCTACATGGTACCATCTACTAAGAGACCATAAAAGACAAGTGGGAGAGCAGGCACACACTGGCAGAACAATTTATCTCAGGAACTTTGTTATTGCTGGTTAATTCTTGTTCCTGAGAAGCGCATTAGAAGCTGTAGAAAGAAAAAGTGCAGGTGTATGGGGTTTTCTCATGGTAATGCAGGGTAATCAATTTTCTCTTCAGGACAATGGGATCCCAGTTTATTTACAGCATACGATGTGTTTCGTGTAAGTCTCATCACATCTGAACTCATTGTAAAGGAGATCGAGACACAGCGAAATGGAGTCAAAGCCATCTTTGACCTTCAAGGGTGGAGATTTGCTCATGCTTTTCAAATCAGTCCAGCAGTGGCCAAGAAAATTGCTGCTGTTCTCACAGTAAGTATGACATGCTTTATGCAGCTTCATTGCTATGACTTCCAGTTTTTCATCTCTTGCAAGCTATAGTAAATTTTCCTTCTGTTGGCCTTCTCACACTATGCAACTAAGAACAAAATCCTAAATCCATTACAAGTTGTGCTTGATTTTACTTCAAGTTTATTCTTCTATAGCAATAAATGCACTCTAACTTCTGGTATTTTTTAAGAGCTCCACCAACCTGTTAAAATACAGGAATTTCATGACTGGAAAGCAAATAAAGCCCGGTTTTGGAAAGATCTCTGTTATCCAGTTTCATCTCTTCTCTTCCATTCTTCTGTGCATTATCTCCATATATAAAGCATTTATTCCTGGCTGTGGTAGTTTGACAAATAATAACCACTACACTGGCTCAGAAAATATTAAAAATAGAATGCACTATGAGCAATTAAGAGCAAGCACTCCTAACTTGCTACCAGTATGGATGATGCTTATGTGAACTTCCATCTACTAACAACAGAATGTATAAGGTTTATGTTCTGCTTGCTTTCTTCCCCAAAACATGAGCATTGTTTTGTGCAAATCACTGCTACCTCACCTCCTGTTTTTCACAAAACTTCTCAGGACTTTACTGTCTTTACAGCTTATTACTTTCTGCCAAATTCAGTTGAACTTTGCCACTGGATTTGAGAGGAAAAATAATTAAAGAAAAAAGGGGACAAAGAATTGACAGGCAAGCTACTGTGTGGTCCTATAATCTTATTTTCCTTTTAGAAGTTATGTTGAAAGTCAGTAATAATAAAACTGTTAGCCTGTGATGTGGAAATGAGCCAGGGAGATAATCCCTTGCTCTGATTTGGTAAGGTTCATATCTGAGATTAAATCAAAGCTTAGTCATTGAATTAATATCATCAGAACTTCAGATGTTCTTCCTTTATGGTATCTACTGTAAAACTTTATTGAAACCATTAGGTATTCTCAACTTTTTGCATCTAGAATGAGAACTCTTGGTGTTATGCAATCTTGGGTTAGATCTCATGAAAACAGGACTAGTGAGAGTGTTTCAGTTGATTTCTGAGGTAGTAAACAGATTGCTGTTAATTTTTTTAATTTTGAAATAGAGCACAAAGGAAGCAGAATAGGATTTGCAAGTACATCTTAAGGTTTCAATCCATTATCTCAAACCAGGAAATTCTTTGACTGTGATGTTTACATCTTGACCTATTTCTGATTTGTTCAATTAAAAATTGTGTGTTTCCAGTGTTCTTTTCCTTTTCTCAGAAGAGAGTTCTCTTCTTTTTTTTTTTTTTTGTCTGCTGATTACTTTCCTCACTTTTAACTAGGCTTGTAAATTTTATCTAGAGATTGTTATTGTTGTTCAATATCATAGAACCATAGAATATGTTAAGTTGGAAGGGACTCATCAGAATCATCAAGACCTGGCCTTATGCAGGATGCCCCAAGAGTCACACCATGTGGCTGAGAGCATTGTCCAATCACTTGAGCTCTGTCAAGCTTGGAGCTGTGACCACTTCCCTGGGGAGCCTGTACCAGTGCCCAACCACTCTCTGGGTGAAGAACTTTTTCCTCATATCCAATATAAGCTTCCTCTGACACAACTTCAGGCCCTTCCCTTGGGTCCTGTCTCTAATCAGCAGAGTGATCTGCCCCTCCTCTTGCCCTCACAAGGAAATTGCAGACCGTGATGAGCTTTCTCCTCAGTCTCATCTTCTCCAGGCTGAACAGACCAAGTGACCTCAGCCACTCCTCACACGACTTCCCCTCCACACTCTTCACCATCCTCCTGGCTCTCATTTGAAGCTAACATCTTAATGCCTTTTTTGTATTATGGTACCCAGAGGTGAGGTCACCCCAGTGCAGAGCGGGACAATGCCCTCCTTTGCCTGGCTGGAGATGCTGTGCCTGATGCATCCCAGGACATGCTTAATGCATTCCACAATATGCTTATAAGTAAAAGTCAAGAAACCTTAGTTTTAACCCTGTGTTTTACTCAAGAAACATGTCTTGTAAATTACTATAATGTATCAAGAAACAGAAGTTAATAGAAAGGAAGTATGTACTAAGGAATGGAAACAATAGTGCGAATAGTAAGTGACATTATCTTGAAAAATACGTTATCCCAGGCAGAAAATTGTGAAAATCATGATAGTAGACTTTAAATAAATAACCCATAATAACATTAAGTAAACATACAAGCTGATAATTTTAAGGTCTTTATCATACATTAAAACCTAAGAGGAGAGGCACTAAAGAAATGTGTTGGCTTTGGGTTTTTTCTTCCTTAAAACTAATGAACTAGTGAGGAGATATGTTTGTGAGAAGTACCATTTTAATAAGTAGAAAACATCTGATTCAGAGGTAGCAGCAGGTGGGATATGAAGGGAAGCTGCCCTTTCCCCATTGCACAGAGCTTGTTTTGAGCACTGCCATATTTTCTTTTAAATTTCAAAGATCTGGAACTTTTAAATCAATGCAAGTAGAATCCAAGTTGTTTTATATTATAAAGGGTATATAAGCAGATGTTTCTAAATTTCCTTAAAACAATAATCTTGTAGTAAAGCTGAAGTTCTGGCTAGGCCAAATTCCTAGTAATTTCAAGGCTTATCTTTAAATTATAAAGATAACTTATTTAACTTAAAGTTAGTATCTTCAGTAGTTTATATATATTTATGTATTATCCTTCAGGCTATAAATTGAAAATAAAAGCGCATAGCTAGATAGCTTTTTTGTAAATTACTAGCAGAATTTTGTAAAAAATTGTACTTTAGAAGAAAGGCTGAGCACAAGGTTTGTGTACAATATTTATATGCAATTTGGTGATAGTTTTCTTTTTTGTTTTTCTGTTTGTTTTTAATATTCAGTCTCAGCTCATAATGAGATGGAAAAAAATGGTGAGATTTTTCCCTCTAATGGGAGGAACAAGATACAATTTTTCTAAATGTTTCTTAATTTACACTACTGGAACACTGCAAAATGCAGGAATTGGCTGGGTCAGAAGAAATACTTTAACCTATGGACATGACAGTTTTTATAGGCTTGTCCTTAGTAATAGAGGTGTATCAATAATATTTTCTTTTTCTTTTTCTGTTTTCCATGTACGCTGACA